>NC_047152.1:3232771-3520271 GCF_009819705.1 Hippoglossus hippoglossus | reverse complement strand
CTCTTTCCTCATGTCTCCCCTATCCCCCCCTTCATTCAGCTCTTCAAACTTCTTTCCTTTTCCCTTTTCATGTCAGTCTGGGTCAGTTTCTCTCCGGAAATAGAAAGCAGCACTTTCCTTTCTTTCATTTCATTGCTCCGTTTATTTTGTTTTCCTTTTTGTCTTGTCTTATTCGTTACTTCCTATCGACCGCCTCCCCTGTTCCCCACTTGTCTGCCTTTTTTTTTATCTCGTCTTGACCTATTTTTTCTCATTTCATCATGAAAACGACAGCCACCCCCATCAGTCATTCATCCATTCATTCACAGACAGGACGTCATCATAACACATTAGAGCCACAGACACCGCACCTCTGGTTGGTGACGATGTAGCCGTACTCCTCCGCCTTGGCCGCCAGTTCCTTCTTCCCCACTTCGTCCTGGCTGGATGCCGCGGCGGGGGTCATCTCTTTCTGGGGCCCCTCTGCTTTGGGGGACTTGGCGGTGGAGGGAGGAGCCTCTGGAGCGACCATCTTTTGGCCCACTGAACCCTCTGTGATCTGAATAAAGACATGAAATTAGAAATGGAAAGTGAGTACTTGTATTATCCTTTCCTGCTTCTTTATAATTCTGTAAACGCTGTACACATTACATTCATTTGACAGTTACTAGTTGGGTGATCCAGCCTTCGACTTTATCTTATTTCCTCATTTCAGAGCCACATTCAAGATACATTAATTGATTTGTGATCAGCAATAAAGTTCTTTTAATCTGAATTCCTGCATAAGATAATTGAAAATCTCGACTTGAAGAAATTGTGATTAAAAAAAACAACATAAGTAACTCTCACCTTGCTTCCTGTACCATCGTTTCCAAATTTATCTGAATAGAAAACACAAAAACACAATATAATGAAGACAATTTGTATTCGTATATTGTAAGGTCTAAATCTGAGTATGTGAAGGGCCTTGAAAAAAATGTATGTCTTGTTTTAGCGCTATACAAATGTAACTGAATAAATTTGTAAATATACTTTTTTTAAAAGATATTATTGGGCATTTCACCTTTATTGAGTGAAAAGACATGCATGTGACAACAGGAACGCAGAGAGACAGAAACCCTGACTCTGTGGTACAATTCTCTTTAATTCTGTTATCATATTTCATTAATTTGTACATTTGAAATACATTCATTTGTACGGTTTAAATGCAGATTAGCAGAAAGATCAGTCTATGAAACCTGAGTGTAAAGAGCAGGATCCTGTGGTCTCCTCTCTGAAGCGTTAACAGCAGCAGTGAAGAGCAAACTGATGAGCGGGTGACGTTTTGTGGCTGGAGTGACACAGACCTTTGGTTTGTTTGTGAGCGTAGGAGGTGTCCAGCTGCAGCTGCTTCAGAGCGGCGGGCACGTTGTCTTTCTGCTCGGGGGACAGATCCTTCATGTCAAGGCCGTAGTGGTCGAGCAGCAGAGCCAGTCTCTGCAGAGAGTGCTCTGTAGGACACAGAAGAGAGAAAACACAGGAGATGGAGGCCTTTGCATCTACTGGTATTAGTTTAAAGGTCCAGTGTGTAGGATTTAGGTGAAAGGGATCTATTGGCGGATATTGAATATAAAAAGAATAATCCTAGTGATGTTTTCACTAGTGTGTTTCACCTAAATGTACAAATTGTTGTTTTCTTTACCCTAGAACGAGCCCTTTATATTTAAATACTTTACATTTACATCGGGTTAGGTCGTCTCTACGGGGGCCGCCATGTTTTTTACAGTAGCCCAGAATGGACAAACTAAACACCTTTTGAGTTTTTATTACAACTGAAGGTTTCCACAGGTTTTCTTTCATGTTTGGAAGGGGAGGGTGAGGTGAGGGGTATTCAGCTGCAACATGCAACTCCACCACTAGATGTGACTAAATTCTACACACTGAACCTTTAAGTGACTTTCCACTTGTCCATTTGACAGTTGTGTTTTGTGATGAACGTCTTCTCTTTCTATCACCACATCTTTATTTTCTCTGCTCTCTCACCATCCAGTCCTGACAGGGCGTTGTAGTCCTTCTGCGTCTTCTTCTCTGCCTGCTCCTGCTGCTGCTGTTTGCTGAGCTGGGACATCTGGGAAACGTAGTCTTCGCCGTAGTCCAGAGGGAAGTCTAGCTCCGGGAAGAAGGAGGACGACGAGGAGGAGGATGAGGATGAGGAGGAGATCGGAGAGGGGAAACCTGACGCTGCTGCTGCTGCTGCTGCTGCTGCCACTGCTCCCCTGTTACGGGAGAGGGACTGCACGGGAGAGGACGAAGAGGAGGAGGATGAGGAAGAGGAGGAGGAAGGGGAGGTAAGGTAAAAGGACAGCAGGTTTTGGAGAAGCTGACGGTCTTGGTCCAGGAGGTTTCCCCTGGATCTTGGGCGAGAGGCGAGGAGCGGGAAGGCTGGATTATCGTCCAGGGAGTTGAGGGAGCGTTCCTCCTCCTCTTGGTAACCATACTGCTGCTGCAACAACAAATGACAAGTGTTGGTTTTTTGGACACTGGGAGGCAGAATAAAAAAAAACTAAAAAACATCTCTGACATGTTAACATCCCGCAGTCACAGAGCGATGTGATCATCTGTGAGTGGTGTTCACCTGATGGCTCCGAAGATTATATCCTGGTTTGAGCTCCACTAGCTCCTGAGGGAAATAAACAGCCCTGTAGCTGATAAACGATCTGCTGTGTTCATCATCTGGTCTCTAACTGTGTCTGCCTCCTGTTTGCTGCTGGTTTTTTGGGTCCGTTGCTGCTGGAAACACTGTGACTCAACCATTAAATAAAACCAAAACAATCACCTCCAAAGTTTTGTAAAGCTCTGTGGTTTTGTCTCTGCAGATTTCATAGTAAATCATATTGTTGAATTGAGCTAGTTTTGTTTTCTCTATAATCCTGATACGTATCAGGAGGTGTATTTTATTCCTGATGTCATTTCCGAGTAATTTAAAGATAGAAACATGTCATTTGGGATTATTGATGGGGGGAAATCGAAAATTAATTTGCTAACTTAATTTACAAACAAGTACATATTGATTCACCGTCTATTTACAGCTAACTCTTGTCGAGATTTAAGGACAGAGGATGTCGCATCTTGTTGAGCCCCATGAGACAAATTGTAACTTGTGAATATGGGCTATGAACTTGTAGATTATCCTTCTGCACAGTGGTCCAGCAGCTGTTGCCTGTGTAGTTTAATAATTTGGATGTTCAGCCTAAATTTAACCATCGTTTATTTTTTGTCAAAATCGTAGTTCGACAAAATGTGTCAAAACATCTGGGACGCGACGCTGATATTTGCAAACATCAGCCAAGACATAACATGTAAAGATCTGATCAATTTTCACCAGATGTAAGATAATAGTAAAGTTTTGATAACGGTATCCAGCGATTAATCCTCCATCTTTAAAGAACCGGTGCAGTTTTGTACCTGTACGCTCTTTAAACCATCTTTTGCCCACCTGGTGGTAGGTGTACGGGTCCAGCAGGGGCGTCTGCATGTGCACCGAGGAGCGGGAGGGATCCAGGATCATGTAGTCCACAAACTGTTGCATCATCTCAGGGTCGGCTGGTTCCTCGGGCCCCTGAACCCTCTGCTGAGCGGAGCCCGGCAGTCTGGAGGCCCTGGGAAATAAGACAAAGGCAGTCGCCTAAAGAGCCCCTTAAATCTTACAAGCACGATTTTATGAGCTTTTTTATGTACTTTTTTATGCCCGACTCTCTAGTGGACTAACGGTGGGACACGCTGCACGTTTTCTTACTGTTTGGACACCTGCTCTGGGACTTTAGAGGAGGAGCCGATGGTGGGAACACGACTCAGCTCTCGGTTAATAATTGCCTGCGTGATGTCATCCCTCCACGTCAGACCTAAGCAGTCAGAAGGTGACAAAAAAAGCCATTCAATCAAACATTTTTACCCACGTATGTCCCCTTAAAGGAATGATTGTTCTCTTGTAACAGCGGTGAGCGGTTGGTGAAGCTTCACATCTTGCCGTAAAAGAACTCACCTTGCACCATCAGGTCTTTGAGGACTTCCTGGAGTTTGTGCAGGACTGGAACAGACACCTGGTACTGCACGGGCTCCTGGTGAGGAGCCTGGCACTGTCCGAACAAACCATCTGCACAGGAAGAGACCGACAAGCCGTGAAATGAAGAGATTTGTGGAAAAACAGTGGCAGCTGCAGTTTAAAACGATCCTTCATTGGACGAAGGTTGTGTTTGGACTGAAAATAGCACCACCAAGACATTAGTTAACTTTCAGTTTACTCCTGTGTCTCTATGCTTGCATGGTAAACAGCAGATACAGTCCAAATCTGCCCGGGACAGAGGTTGTGATATTTTATCTGGAACGAAGGTCACATCAAATATGCCGCATCACCGATTCTATTTAACTCTGTCACCTCTCGCTGGTGTCAGTTATCTCAGGTTTGAGACACCGGTCCCTGACATTTATGCCTTTACAATGCTGCTGAATGTTATTCAATCTGAGACGCTCACAGTGTTGAGCCATGACATTTGCAGCGGCAGAAAAAACTCAAGCTATAAATATCAGCCGATATTAGTTTTGAGTTCATTTAGGAAACCCGAAACTTTAACTTTAAAAGAGACATATTTTGCTCATAGTTTAAATAGATAGAAATAGAATATTAATATTCAGCTTCATTATTTAAATTTGTGTTATTGCTTGAAAAGGTTAAGAAAACACATCAACTTCCTCAGACTGTCCATTGCTACAGCTCCTCTTTTCAGCCTCTGTCTGAAATACTTGGTTTTAGCTCCTGTCTCTTTAAGGCCCGCCCCCTGTGAAGCCCAGTCTACTTTGATTGGCCAGCTCGCTCAATCTGTAGCGATTGGTCAACCACTTCCAGCACATGTAGGAGATGTCGGCCTCTACACTCACATCACCTGGCTTTGTTTGTCTCTATCAAGCTTTTAAACATAAGCTCTGAGCACCAAAGGCTTTTCAACTGCAGGTGGCGCTGTGAGGTTGAGGAGAAGGGGAGCAGGGGCGAGGCCATATTAACATATTCATGGCTCCCAGTAACTAAATGAGGTGTAGTGTTTCAGGAGCTCCCTTTAACGAGAACTTAGACCTTTTTAAATTTACAGGCCTTTAAAAAACAAACTATATAACCCACTAAAGGAAAGAATCACTGAAAAAACACCAAATGTCTCCTTTAAAATATCCGACTCAGTGTTGATCATGATTAAAAAATAATAGTCTCCTCCAGAGCCACTTAAAGGAGGGAAAAATACCAAGGAAGCAAAAAATAAACACAGAAATTCACACATACACACACACACAAACGAGAGTATGTGAACACGAAGAGGAACATAATGTATGTACTGATACCCACAAACAAGTGGACACACCACATACACAACCATGGAGGCAAACGCTCTATAATCACGAGACACACATTTACATACAATATCAAACACATCAGAAGTACACAAATGATATATATGCAGCAACAAGTACACACACAAGTACATTTCTACAAAAACACACTCATCAGCACCCAAGTGTCCACATACACACGCACAATGAAGCACAGAGTGTGTGTGTATGTGTTTGGCGGTGTGTGTATTTGTGGGCTGTGGTGAGTCATCACCTCTGTCTCCATCCAGCACTCATCAAACACACACACACACCGATACACATGCACACACACGAGGGAGACACACGGTCGTCAGGCAAGTGATGTCACTGTTGTCATAGAGACGGCCGGGGACGGGCCGTGATTGGCCGAGAGCAACTGACGGAGGGAGACCTTGTTTACGTTCCACTCTCGCACTTTTTCTCCCTGCTCTCTCGTTGTCGCTCACCCCATCCTCTCCTCCTCGCCAGTTAATCAATGCCTCTTTCTTTCCACCTTCCTGCCGGTATCGTGCATCTCACACACACACGTCACCTTCGCTCACACTTCAATACTGGAATGACGACTCTGAGGTGTGTAGTAGTTACGTGGGCTGAGTTTAAATTTCTGTGTGATCAAATAGAGTATGGATAACAGGTGTTTAAAGGCGTAAAAAATGGCTGTTTTGCCAATGGTGTCGTTTTAATAAAACCTTCTCAATATTCATCACAGATTACAAATGTCTTACTGTACAAACTAGATTTTTTTCGATGCAATATTAGACACATTAGATGTTTATTTAACAAGGTCTGTAATATATTTAATGTTATAACATTTATTTTACATAAACACTCCACAGATGGAATACAGATTAGGGATGTCTAGGGCATTTTTTTCTTTATTTCAGGCTGGAGTTATATTTATTTCTATGCATATTGAATTACATTTGCTATCTGTCAGAGATTTCACACAGATTACAGATCTTCCAGGCTACAAAATTGATTGTTTATGTATTGCAGTCCGGAATATAACCTGTTGCTCTGCCTTGAGATAATGTATATTATGATTTGGCGCTATACAAATAGAATTCTTGCATTGCAGTGCATTCACGTCCTCAGAGCATCATCAAACCGTCGCTATAAATTCCTCTTATGTTCCTGTCTTTGGAAACAGGGAACATTACATCCTCGGGGCGGACACAGACACATACAGCCATCAATAATGCAGCATGAAACACAGTCGCACACCCATTGCACGTGCACGCTCTTGCAATGACATCCTCGTCGTGTTTGAACAGGCAGGCAGGAAGTAAGGAACCCACTGAGGGATTATAGACAGCCCGTTAACGGCAGGCTGAGCCGTGACGGCTAACCAGCTCCTGCCTGTTTGATGGACAGAAGACACGTCAAGGCCTCCTGAAGCATGCTGCTGCATCTGTGGCCTGCTGGGATCGCGCGCTATTGGTGGATTTTTAAATTCTCCCCACGTTGCATTCGAGGCCCCCGTAAATATGAGCTGCTGGGGCGAGAAAGTGTCCATGTCAGCCTCCCCGAGCAAGATCAGTTTGACGTTTCAGCTCGAACTTCGGCTTCAGGAAGGTGTGAAAAGAAAGTGGCGTATAGCTTCTAGTACAAATATTAGATTTATTCATTTTCCAAAGGAAATAATCTCATCTTACTTTTTATTGCTTACTTGAGGTCATCATAGCAGAATCCATATACATTTACAGTGTCGATTAAAATGCAACATCAGACCTCTACGCTTACGTGGAAGTAATGAAAAACCCTCCAGGCGATCAGACTGGAATGGACATGGCATAGTAATTATTATCCTGTGTGAGACTGCTCCAATGAATCCACAGTATAGTCTCTCAGGAGCCATTTTGAGTCTGTGTTTTGCAGGTCCTGAAGATTCTAAAAGCGGTGTCATTGTTTTTCACTCGGTCGAAAGCTGTGGACAAAGATGTTGTGTGACGTGCGTGTGTGTGTGAGGTCAAAGACTCACCGTCGTTGCACAGCTGATCCCTGGGACAGAGCCTCTTCTCAAACAAGCAGCCTGCAGACAACAGCAAAAAACAGGAAACTGAGCTCAGACTGAGAAACACAGAATTTTTTGTGCAGCTGCAAAACTTACTTCAGGGAGTTAAATGGAGCTGAAAGGATAAAGGGTACAGATCATGGATGAATGGGTGGATTTTCTTCTTTTTTACGTCTCATAATGTTAATGGGTGTGGATCACATCACGGCTAGTGAAAAGCGAAGCCAAATCATCTTGATCGCCACCTGATGGCCGATTGCAGTACAGGTCATAAATCCCACATCCTCCATGTTAGAGGACCAAACAAAAAGTCAAACCAAATTTACTCAAAGATGGTTTCCGTCATTTAAAGTATTCACGTTTCTGATAAGTGACCTCGAAGCCATTGCTCGATCGCTACCGTGCAAACTCTGGCTCCAAATGCGCAAGAGTGATGTCTTTTTTAATTCTCTTCTGCCATAAAACATCGAACCCACACTTAAAGAAACTTTCAAAAATCCTTGCATGTTCAGTTTAATACAATGAGTTAGGGGAGGCCCCACAAGAACGCATAGCTGTGCTTGATGCCAATCTTGTGTCGCTGTCTCTGAATGGGAAAGTGTGCGTGTATGCATATGTCTGTGTGTGTTACCGTTGACCTTTTCCCAGCTCCTAATCTGTTGCGAGGCAGTAAAAAGCAACAGATGCGAGGACCGCTCGCTCCGCGCTGTGTATTTACGCCTGTTTGCTTAAGGTTTTCATTAAGGATTTATATACTCCTGTGTATTATTCACACGTCCTGCGATAATGTAAGAATATATACTCTGTCCTGCAGTATGCACGACCTATGAAAACACATTGTGCTTTCTTCCTGCAGTGATTTCACTTCCGGTATTTGTGCTGCTTCACTGTTTCTTCTCTCTGAGGCTGTTTCGATTTCATTACCTCTGACACATGTCAGTCGAAAGAACGACTCAGTCACAGACGGATAAGACGAGAAGATTTTTGTCGTCCAAAAAGCAAGAGCAACCTGCAAAAGCAAAAGTTTGAGTAGATGGGATTCTCTTCTCTACACCGGCCCTGATTGACTGAGTTTATTTATTCCCTCTACCTGAAATCTATAAAAAAAAAACAGACCGAGTATCGACTACGTGACGACACAAACAAACTGCCTGGGCAGCAGCTATCAGAGAGGGGAATCTCCATTAAACCAGAAAGCCGAGACGCGGCTAAACATAGAATGGAGAGATTCTCCATGCATCCGTCCATCGACCCCCCCCCCCCCCCCCCCCCCCCCCCGCCCAAACTCCACATGATGACTAATCTCTGCTCTGTCCTCTCTCCTGCGCCCACGCATCCCTCCCTCACTCCCTCCCTCCCTCCCCATCGTCTTATCTCTCCGTCCCCCATCCTCGCTTCTCCTCTCTCGCACTCTCTCTCTTCGACCGTCTGCTTCTCGGGGAGATCTGGATCAGCTCGTCATGCAGCCTGTCCGTCACTGTCATCAGCCGCGCCACACTCCATCACCTCTTCTAATACACGACATTACCCGCTCGTTTGTGTGTAATTGGGTCGCTAATCAGCAATGCCAGATTGATAAATGCACCGCGAATGAAAACACTCATCCTGTGGAGGAGTTAGTTCAGTCTCATATGAACCTCGTCCCACCGGGCTGTTGTGAAAAGGGATTGGGTGTCATGTGATGATGTGTGGAGTCAACAGGGCTATGTAGACGTCTGTAAACCACATTGGCCTCAGGAGGGAATCCTAGACAGCAGTGCATTCAAATTCCTTTCACTTCCTTTACTTACTGCGTGTCAGTTTCTATGAAGACGTCGGCATTGGATCAACTGACAAACGGAAAATGCTGTTTAATAGAACGCACGGACAGAGCAGCTATGAAGTCAGCCAACTGGAACAGAAGTGTCAGTTGCTCTGCAGTATATTTCTCAAGTGAACTAATATTAGCCCCGATTATCTATGTGTTGAATTGAGGAAGGTTGAATTTTATAATTTAGGACAAAAATGAATATTGCATCATTTCTTTCTTTTAAGTCTCAACTGTGCAATATTCATCTGCCTGTGCAATATAAACGGCTCATGTGCAATTCACTGTAAATTCCTCCCACACTGGAGGAGGTGTTTAAAAGCACAACCTTCACTTGGGAGCAAAAATCATAAAATAAATAATAATGTGACATTTATTGTTATAGTTATTGATAACGACAATATACGTTTCGGCCATTTTGCCCAGACTTAGTGCATCCAGATAAAGAAGTAGAATATAAAACGGTGTCGCATCACTTTTGAATAGTTGAATTTGCTAATTCACAACCACGACTTGGTCCATCAAGAAATCTAGTTGGAAAAGTGAAAACAAGTTGATTTCCATTGCAAAGATGTTAAAACAAGCTTCCTGCAAAAGCTTTATGTATAAAGCCTTGTTTAAAAAGACCAAATTGACTCTGTAAGAGGGAGATTTGTGCTGTTTAGTTGGATTTCAACTCAAGGTGCCATAGAAACAGATGTAGTAAGTAACAAACATTCTCTCCTGTTGGATTCAGTTTCACCAGAAAAAAACCAACTGACGCAATTTAAAGTCAGCCGGCGGCTTCAGTCTTTACATTTCTCTGGGGAAACTTCTCCGGCTTCTCTCCCCCTTCTCACAAACACAACTTCATTCTCCAGATAAAACCAATTAGAGCGAGTAGGCACTGTGGAAAGTCTCCGTCTGGCTCGCTGCGTCCTCCATCAGCACCATCAGCTCCATTTTGTTTTTCTGAGATGTGGTCGTGTCTGTGTAGAAAAAAAAACGGTGTTGAGTGGCGTCTATAATTACAAAGGCGGGGTTTCTGTCTCATCTTAGATTAGATCAGTCTGTCACACATCACTCGTCACAAATCTGTTCTTTTCTCTTTGCTTTTCAAATTAAAACACACGGGGAACTGTGGAGAATCGTGCACGGCTGCCCATGAGGCTCAGGAGCTGCATTTGTGTGCACTACTCAAAAAGGTGTGCAAATGTGATCCCTGCATTTATCTTATTTTGCTTCTGCCTGGGAAATTGTTCTGTATCCAGGCTGCAAAAAGTCAAAATTCAGCAGCAGGAAATCAAAAAGACCCAATTTATAACTTCAGATTCTCTTCTCAGATGAACTTTTACCCACAACACTTTAGGAACACTTACTAATATCCTGGAGCTTTTAAAAATCATGTCGTGGTTTTATTGTCCTCACGAGACCTTCTTCCGTCACATAAGGCTATTTGTTCTCTCCTCATTGACCTCCACTCAACGCCGCTCGCTGACCTCTGACAGGTTTATATCCTAAGGTGTGACATTCGGGTCATGTGCGGACACCAGAGACAGAGACACCAGAGACGATTCCCGTCACGGAAAGAAGACGAGGGACGATGACAGCGAGATGCAGCTGAAGGGTCCGAAAAAGCTTGGGTGAGTGACATTTCCCAATAAACGTGCGCGCTTCAAATTGAGTGTTTCGCACAGGACAATTCATTTGTTATCTTGTCAAGGTAAGAAGGCGAGCAACGGTGCCGCATTTAGGCCGTTATAAATAATCCTGTCTCCCGGAAATTGCATTAGGCATTAGTGTGGAAATAGGAAACGAAAGCATGACTGATGGTTTTGATTCTGCTGAGACAAGTCAACACACAAGGCAGGGAAAGACGGTGGTCTTGGATAAATATGTCAAAAGCCAACATTGAATTAAAGCTCGATACAGATCAGGTTCTTGCCTAAACTTAGGTGTTTTGAAATGAATCTACAAATTACCTATTCGTCTTTTGGGTGTGAGAATTTGTCGAGACTGTATATTAACAAAAATCAGGGGGCCTATCGTTAACATTAACAGGACGATTGAATTTACGAGTCACTAGCACAGCAAAATGAGGAATAGATTTGGAATTTGAATGCAGAAGCAGCTTCCAAAAGACTGCACAACTAAGCAATTCAAGTTTGGACAGAATATCAGTTTCATTTGCGGTTTTCTTTTTTTTCCAGACTCATGATACACTCAGAGGCCAAACTCCAGCCCGCCATCATTACCAGCAGGGTCGCCGTGCTTTCCTTTTATCGCCCATTAACTGCCTGTCAGACTGAGTTCAGAGTAGTTCTCATAATGGTGCTTCTGGCATTTGCGGCCACTGATGCCGTGAGTGTGAGCTCGCCCTCTGGTCCGCCGCCTGCCAGAGGATATTTAAGGTGGAGTGAGTCAGTCTGGATGGAACAGAACAAAACCTGCGTCTTTTCTACCTCGGTGCCGACGCTAATAATCCCTCCGGCTACAAAAACAGCAATGAATGTCTCCTACAACCTACAAGTGCAGCATGTGTATCGCAGCCTGATGGCTCTTATTCCTTGTGTGCCACTGTCTCCACAAACTATCAAACACACATCGGTGAGTCACACTATCGCTGGCAAGTACCTTCATTACCATAGCCACACACACTGTGATTTATTATTTTTATTTTATTCATGACTCACCCCTTAAATTCTCACTAACGCACCGAATGTGTCTTCATCCGCTGCTGAAAATAGTCCCCAACTTATGCACTATTAAAGATTGAAAATATATATTTGTGAGGTGTTTTTCGAAAGGTTTTTATCGTCAGTGGGAGCCAATGGGTTTGGGGCTGAGAGCCACAGAGTGAGGAAGTTATAAAGTGTTGAGGGATGGACGAAAACATGTTCAGTTTTGGTCTTTTCATTAGATTTGTTGACAGTAAAATAAAGAGCAATGGCAGCCTTGGCCTTTAACAAAGACATGGAATCAATTTTTATTCCAATAAGGGGGCGGATCCATGTAATCTTTCTCACCATATATATCACATTGCAAAATAGAGCTTTTTTCAACATTTTCAGTGATTTCTCAAGGGAAATTCGTGAATCTTGTTAAAAAAAAGGTCGGCCAATATCTATGAGTGTGTGAAATTTGGTGCAGCTTGATTGACTTGTATTGTATGCGCACGACTGAGTGACATTTTACTTTGAGATCTTATTTCTCTCAGTGCTACAGCCATGAATTCTTTACTTTTATTCACTTTTTACAGTTGACACAACTTTAATTATACAGTTGTGCTATTAGTGAGGCTGTAATGGGCCATTAACTATAATCCTTGGGCAATTTCACCATCACTGTGAATGTAATTATTGATTTTTCTCTACAAAAAGCTTTATACCCCTGTGAAAATATCAAAGCATGACACTAAAACATACCATAAAACTGTTGAGACAATCTCCATATAGACGAACATCATGAGTCTCTTTAGGAGGCATTAAAAGAACATTATCCTATGTTGGCTGTGAGAAAATTAAATCTTCAGGATTCCCTGTGGAACGTTATAATAAATAATGAATCCACGTTATTCTGCTGCAGGTGGAATCACGGCTGCTTCGCTCTCCGTGGTGCTGAAATATTCCGGCCGCTCGCTGTCCGTGGTGCTGAAACACTGCACCGTGTTAGGTACATCAAGGAAGCAGGAGGCCGTTGTAATTGCTGCGAGCAGACGACGCTGGGAGGTCAGAAATGAGTCATGACTGTGAGCATGATGTCCGCTAATGCTGCTTTAATATTCACATCCGTTAGAAAGTCGATGGAGGATTTGAAACATAAACGCTGGACAGGTTTTTAATGAGGCTTTTGGTTTTAATTTGGAGCGAACAGTGGCTCTCTACAGTTTCACGGCCAACATTATTATCATCTGCTTTGATTTGGAGTTTAGAGTGCCATATAGTTTCCATTTCAACATTCACACATAATAAACGTGTGGGATCTCAATCACCCAGATCGATATTTGATGCACAACACCCCTCAAAACACAGCTGGTTGCTAAGATTTCAAAGCAATCTTATAAATCGATCGCTGGCTTAATGGTTTAATAATGCTCTATAATATCTATAATCTCTTTCTCTGTGGTGCAGTGAAATTATATTGCGTTTTAAACCACAGACATATTACTGAGCAGGCAAAGGCACAAGGGGTCGGGAGGGCACAAAGTCTGAGTCTGAATAAATTCCCTCTGCTGAGGAAAATTGAAATAGGTTTACACTCTTAGAAGGATATTCTGGCATAGTTTTCAACACAGTAGCATTTGAGAGTAAAGGGCAAAATACCCCCTTTAGTAATTAATATTCCTATTGGAATGCAGACTTTTAACAGTGAACTTGTCTTTATTATAATATACATCCAGTTTTCTTTTCTAAGGTTTTAAGATTATTTGCAGTTACGCCCATCGTCTGCACGTGTCCCCAGGGGTTCGGTTATTATTACTTTTACTAATATCATAACACTAGTTGCACAACATATATTCTTGCAGGACCACTAGTGTTACTGTTGGGATTTTCCTGTTGTCATTACTGAGCTTCACGGTGCACTATTCTACATTTGCATCACCCCCGAGGAAGTGTTCTTGTTGACGATGATGTTGCCGTGAAATCTGAGCACATTTCTCCACCAGGCCACTGTGGGTGATGCTCGGAGGGAAATTAGTGTACAGTAAGCACTTGTAGGTTAATACAGATGATGGCTATTGGATATTGGCTTCACGCAGACACTGATGAAGACTCAGCCAAAACAAACAAAACCATCCCTCCCTCTTCTCCTCCGTTTGCTCTCCTGCTGTTTGTTGCGGACCCAACAACAACATGATTCATTCAGGCAGATACAGAAACATCCCTCTGTAAACAGTTATAAAGCAGATGCACATATAAGATGGAGGACGACAGGTGATAAATCAATTTCACTGAGATGGCACAACAACAGAAAACAACTTATAGGTGTATTGTCTAAATATTATAGGAAAATGATAAATATCATGCAGGGTGTTTTAGTGAAAGATGCATAAAGAAAAACTGTTATTTCTTTTAAATCCTTGTAAAATGTTATAAACTGTGCCATAAACTCGCAGCCAAGTGTAAAAGAACGCAGCAACAGGGAGTCTTCGCCGGGTGAGTCGTGATTTACGCACCGCCTCCCCGCGTCTGGATGCACCGAGGTGGGTTAAAAATGACAAGTGCGTCTGTCTCCATGTGTTTGGGATCATGTGGGAAGTCTTACCGTGTCGGGCGGCCGCGCACAGCCGGCAGGAGGCGGTGAGGAGGAGGCACAGAGCCGCCCAGAGCCGCGGAGACCTCATGGTACATCCAGCATCCACCGGAGCGAGAAAGAGGTGGAGGAGGAAGAGGAGGAGAAGGAGGGGAGAGCCGCCTCCACTGCGAGTGCTGCCGCTGCTCCTGCACTTTCAGCAGCTCTCCATCTCCGAGGAGAGGCGTCTTCTTCTTCTGCTGCTGCTGCTGAGGAGGAGGAGGAGGAGGAGGAGGATGCACACCACTGATGGAGTGTGGACGAGTGTGTGCGAGAGAAAGGGAGGCAGAGAGAAAGAGAGAGAGAGAGGGAGTGGTTGGTTGGGAAACGCGAGGAAGAGGAGGCGCCACACTGCAAGAAATGAAATAAAACCACAGCCCCGTTAACTAGTTAAATGACAACAGCATTGACAACCATGTGAAATATTCATTTAAACCAATGAATAATAGCTCAAATTGAACAAATGGTTGATAAATATGATGTAAATGTTGAATGCATTAGTTTTTGTATTTGTGTAATTGTTTTACAGTCTTCAAATGTACATTTGAATACTTCAGTTACTGTATACCTGACCAATAGAATGCAAAAACCTTAAATTGTTATAAATACAAAACACAACCGTGAATAATAATGGGTTAGGCAGCGTAGACACTCTCATACTGTTAGAAAATTAAATCTAAGCAGTTTGAAAACTTATTGAAGAAATGAGACTTGTTTAAACACGTTGTTACAGACTCAGAAATGTGTACAACATCTACAGTACATTGAAAACAAGCTTTGTCATTGACACACATGCATATATAAAAAACATTTATATTCATGGTGTTAGCAATGCTCCATCTGTTGCAGTTTTTAAAACTCTCACTAAGCTATTTTACAAGGTCATACCATCATTTTATTTTACTATTTTACACAGCTCTACCTATTTTAGTTATTATTCTCTTTTAACTTACTTTAAAATGTTTAACACAGATTTATCCGTTTATATTTTCTTTACCTCTTTTATTCTAGTCTTTTTTAATCTCCTTTATTCAATTTTTTTATTGTTTTGAACTTGGCTTTCTGATTTAAAAATAAATTGGTGAATAAAACATGCTTTATACATAAAACCGCCTTGCCAGAGAGCAAATGTTTCACATTGCATGTCTCTTTACACCAATATGCATTTTTCCCAATATGCACCAATAGCAACAGGTGTCCATGCTGCAGCTGGAAAAACCATTAAAACCATGATTCTTTCATTCCAAGATGGATAAGTGCCTGTTTGTGGCTTTAATGTCCCCGACTCTCATGCTCTGAGGACTTTTAGGCAGATTATGATGATGAGTAAATCGCTCAAAGGGCCTGAACTAACTGAGACAACACAAAACATCTGAAACCAAAGTGTGTTTTTAATCCTTGTGGATTTGAAGTGTGATGATAGCATTCCTCTATTTTAGTTTTTTCTCACTTACTAACAGATATGGACCTATGAGTTGGAAATAAGGCTAAACTAACCAATCAGCAACACCCACAGCCTGCAGCGAAGGAAGTGATTTGCATATTTATTAGTATTTTTTTTATATCCGTCGCTGATACACTATATGAACAGAGACGAAGGCCTTTATCACCCCATTGTGAGCCTCTGTAATCAGTTTAGAGGACTTCATTTTCATTCAGCTGCTTTCATGTTGCATACTCCTATGTTACCCGACTGCAGACATGGGGGATATTACATGAGTCAAATATTAATAATGTAAACGTGAGGAGGCAAAGGGATAGTAAATGAACACAGACACAAACCGGACAGAAAAGACTACATGACTGTGATATTGTTTTGCAGCGCAGTTGTTTTTGTCTTTATCCTCCTCGCTCGCTGCATCACGATGTGGCTCACGTGCATTCGAGGTCCGTCTCTTTCTGCCAAAAACCTGTCCTGACACTTGGCAGAGCGGCACATCTGGCTCCTCTCAGTGCTTTAATAAACCTGAGGAGGTGAAATTTAATTAGAGCAGCCGTCTCCTTGCAGGACGGAGGCTTCTACATTCCCCATCAGTTGTGTATTTGTCTTTGCTTGGTTTTGTCCGTAAAGGAAAGAAAGAACAGACAACACGAGGAAAGACACCGCAGTATTGTTTTCTTAACAACTTTATTCCATAAGAAAGATCGATAAGTGCTTTGCTTTGTAATTTTCATTTCAGAATTACAGCTAGTTGGGTTTTTGACGTGGAGGTGGATTTGCCATTTTCACCAAAAAAACAGCACCATTTTAATTTCAACATCTGTTGAAAAATGACATGTGATTACTTTTTGTCCTCATTCAATTATGATCCTCCCCGGTTCTAATCGACGACCAGTTTGCTCCTCACTCTGGGGAAATGCTGGAAGAAACCCTGCAGGGGGAAGCAGACAGGAAGTGGGGTCATTAAAAGATTTCAAAGTACAAATAATGGTAAATATGATAAATATCTGCAGAGGGTAAAAAAAAATGAGTCAGTGAGTCATAAGCTGAATATTTTATGTCTTCGGTTACACAAAGCTAAGAGACCTGAGAGAAGATGGGAGAAAAATCTCCATCTGCAGAAAAACGTGTGATGAACAAGTGTCAGGAAGCACCAGCGACTGAGAAAACGGTAGAGGGAGTAAATCTGAGTAAAATCTGCGTTGGCTGCTGTTTATGTTCATCTCATTATTTTATATTGCAATTCTAAACCCGCAGAATGGGTTAACATATGTTCTGCTTAACATCCATCATGAATCTCTGTGCTTCCGGGTCCCTGATCAATCTTAGAAGCTCACTGCGTTTGTGAGCATTTCTACCACCGCTCTCACGTTTATACTCAGGTTTCCCGAAGGAGACGTTAAAGGTGCAGTGTGCAGTTTCAAAAAGGGTTTCGTTTCCTTTCCCATGTTTCAAATCCTTGAGGTTCATTCAGCGGAATTTAAAAAAAACCACGGCTCTATTGGGCTGGTATTGGTATAAAAGGTGCGTTTGTTTACCTCAAAGAGGACGATGCTCTGCAGGACACTGGAGGTGCAGCACATCTCCCTGATGGAGTGCATGGAGAGCTGCGGACCTCCGATGTCCACCACGGGGATGCCGAGGCGGGCGGCCAGGATGGGTCCGATGGTGGTTCCACACGGGCTGTCGTTACGGACCATCACGTCCTGCAGAGGAACAGGGGGTCATATCTCAAACGGTTTGCGAAGGATAAGAAACACAGGTAGCATCTGTTCCCCCGAGTGGCCTCTAGGGGGCAACACTGTGACGATTTCTTAATGCATCACTGCTGCCGTTTTCATGTTCACGTTAGTTCTCGTCTCCATCTTAGAGGTAATTTAGAGGCTTTGATTGTAGGATTTAATGTTTGTGTCACTGAGCTTTTGTCTTGTCTCTATTTCCATCCTTTCCCTTTTGTCCCCAATGTCACCGCTTTGCTAATGAATTATCTGTATTTTCTATGATTAGATATTTTGAATTGATTACAAATTTGTGTTCTTTTCAATCAATTAAATTCCACATCTCAAAATGAATCGGTTCTATAATTATATTATATGAGTTTGTAACCCTATAAATTAAATATGATCTTCCATCATCTGTGCAGTCCCATTATTTTCTTATAATTCATGTCAGTAAGCTGCCATGGCTTTTGTCCCCGAGTCTTCATTTCACACATCGTTCTTTTCCTCTCTGTGTCGTCCTGGAGCCGTCCGACACGTTGCTAGGAGATTTGCTGTCGAGTGTCTTGAGACACACAAAGAAATGAAAAGCTGCTTGGCCTCCATCTACGAACAATGCATCGACACAAACACACGGTACCTGCAGAGGCACATCCACGCAGCTGGCGATCTCTCGAATGACGGAGGCGGTCACAGCCGTGCTGGCGTAGCGCTGATTGCTGTTAAACTTGATCACTGGGCCCTGAAAGAAAAATCATATATACTATACAATTTTTTTATATCATGTGGTCATTAAGCACAATTTCAGGATTTAAAAGCACTCATTCATAAATCTATTCACCTTGTGGAAAGCTGGTCGGTGGTTCTCTTCATGCTTCTCCCTGAGAGGAAATTGCTTTAATTAAAACCAACCAAGTGAGATTGACTGCACTCTCCCTACAGCTGATGAGACCTTATGTACAATGATGTATGGAAATTCATCTTTTCAAAAATGTTTTCGCCAAAGTACGATGTGCGATTGTGATCTGGTTTCAACAGCTCTGTTGTCATGCGGATACTGACGGGTAGTTGGGGTGCACGGCGTGTGCCATGTCCGCGCTGATCATGAAAGAGAGCGGCGCCGCCTGCTGGAAAGCGGTGAGGTTGGAGGGGGAGGAGGCGAGGCGGCTGAGGACGAGCTCCGTCAGGTTGGACTGAGCACCCTGAGCGCTCTCTGACCCCACCTACAGGGAACACACAATACGACATCGCTGAAACTAAAGTTTTGTGAAGCGCTCCCACGCTCATTATTGATTCATCTATTGATCCTTTTACTGTTTAAGCCACAAAATGCCTTAAAGTGTAAAAACACGTCTGTGAGATATTCTGCACTTTTGCCTGCTGAGTATGTGAGAAAAACCAAAGGCAACAGCTGTTTGGCAGACACTGAACACAACACGCTAAGCACCAGCTGTCACGATTCTTGTCAAATAAATTAAGCAGATCTCCCACATTGGTTCAGTTTCCCATCTTTGATAGGCCTCTGTCAGCACTCACCTCCTCGTTGTCATATAGAGTGATCATGCGGATGTTGGTCTCTTTGGACAGAGAGTCAACAGAGCAGGACTGCATCAGCCCCTGAGAGAGAAAACAGACAGAATTGCAGTGTGAAAAGAGGAGAAATATTAATAAGGTGCCACTCTGTGATTAAGTTCTTTAAAAAAAAAAAATCTGTTAAACGATGGCAAATAAACTGGAAAGTAGAAATAAATGTGTTAGAAAGCATCATAAGAGTAAAGACACTAAATATAATATTTTTTAAAAGATGCAAATATTTCTGATATCTGGCTGCAGATGATTTGTGGACGTGTGGGAGTGGAGTGTGACCTGCAGGGCGCAGTAGCAGCTGTGAAGGTTGTCCAGACGAGGAGAGTAAATGAACTCCTCGTACACGCCTCCCAGAGCCTAGACAAGAGAAAAAGAAAAGAAAACACAAAAGAACATATAAGTAGTTTGATTGGCTGAAAACATGGGACCACAACATAATTGGTAATAACGCAGTAAAATCAGCAAGTTACTTTTGTTTTGTGTTTATTTTCTGCTATTTGTGCAGCTGAACCTCTTAATTTCTCTCTATGATCATCAATGATGGTCGTATTCCACTTAGGAATAAGTAAAAAATGTGTTAAATACTTTAACTCGGTAATTTAACAGCGGACTAAAATAAAAACAGCTTTCATAGATGGTACAGCATAATAAAATGTGTTTTTTTAAATCTTTATTGCTGAAAGAAAAACAAAATACACTACTTGGCAACCAGGTTAATAAAATATTAACATATAATTTTCCTTGATTCTGTGCCAGCGTTTTAAAAAAATCATGAGTTTCTGCTGATTGCCCGAGAGCCCTGTTGCTTTAGGGTGAAAAACAGGATTATTAGAAGTGACAGGAGTCAATGGTTCACTTGCTGGAGACTCACCCCAGGCTGAGTGTCTGCCAGACAGAGCTCAAAGTCCAGGAGGGCGTCGGGCTGGACACCCAGCTCCGAGCACAGCACCTTCACCAGCACCGGGTGATGCTTCTCTGCCTGAGGAGGGACGGGGATACAACATTTTGTCTTTCATTTTCATTTGCTTCTTCCATTTATTCACTTCATATGACGATTGTTCTCGTTCATTTTCAAAAATGTGTTTATATCTTTTGAATGGGCAACTCTAAAGCTACGAACACTAAAGCAAATCTGACATAAAACACCCGTAATTTCATTTGAAATATCCTGGACTTACAAGGCCAATGTTCTTATGGGAAGACATTTAAAAAAAAGCGACAATATTCTTGGCTTGACTCCTGACAAGCGATTTAATGTTTCTCTGTATTTAAATGCCGCGATATCAGATGTGTGTGACCTGCTGGTTTTACCGTGGTGACAGCAGAGGAAGCGTCTCCAGAGGAGGCAGAACCCGTCTCCAGCTCCTCCTGGACAGCAGTGGCGATGATGGGCACACTAGGACAGAAACGCATTAAAGCACACATTATCATTTTGGCCCCAAACACCGCAGTCAAACGGAGCTATAAAACTAGTTTTACTTGAAGTGAACAAAATAACAAATAGATTCTGTGTCAAATGTGAGGAAAAACATCAGATACAACCACAATAGAGAAAACATATATTCTAAATTCATTATTTTTTGATGGAAAGATCAGTTTTCCCTTCTTAAAGCTCATTTGAAACTCAACCTCACGGTTTTAATAACCAGTTTGGTCGTCATGTTTTTATTCTTGTCATTTCCCTCATGGTTCTCAATCCATCAAATGTAATATTCTTGAATAAAGCCCCTAGTACTGTGTGTTGCTACTGACAGGTGGTTCTCTTTGTTGGGGCCAAAGGAGTCGTTGATGTCCCGCTGCAGGTGGATGGCCAGGTGAGGGATCCTGAGCAGAGGCTTGGAGACGTGGACCAGCCGGCTGACCAGCTTGTCTCCGCTCTGCAAGAGGAGGAGAGGACGAGGGGGGTGGAATCCATCAGCTCTGATCGCTAAATAACACCTAATATCTGTCGTTTCTTATAATAACGTATTAAAGGAGTCTCATACAGAAATAGTCGTAACAATAATAAAATATGATGATACTGGTACCTTGACCATGACGCGGCCGGCGACGGTCAGGTCACGGTCAAACCAGGTGTTCCAGATGCCGCCGCCGTAACACTCCACCCCGACCTGCAGGCAGCCATTCTTCGTCTTCTTAGACCTCGTCTTCACCTGAGGCAAAAGAAAAGTAGAAACTCAAATAACACCCAATTCACTCAACTGCTGAGTGCTTTCTAGGGATGTTAAAAGAAAGGTTAAAAGGCTAAAAGGCATGTGTGTGTGTGGGCTCTCACCCTGAGACAGGGGCTGTCTGTGTGGGCTCCGATCATAGAGAAGCCATTTCCTGGCAGGTAGAGTCCGCCCACAGCGAAGGCGATGAGGCTGGAGAAGTTCCTGGTCAAAAAATACTGCAGAGGCAAAAAATATTGAAGGTCAAAAATGGCTCAAACTGACCAGCTCATGACTCTTGTTGAACATGATGAACTCTGACTCACCTTGCTGGCCGGTTTGATGTCCCACTGCTCCGACTCCTTCAGCTCGATGAATCCCGCTGCCAACAAACGTCGCTTGCATTCTTCTACCACTGCAGGGAGGGAGCGGAAAAGGAAAAATAATGCTCCATCTTCCTATTGGTGACTGTTCACTACTGCACTGAAGTTGATTGGGTTTCATAAGCGTTTAGAATTTGTTTTACCAGTCTGGCTATGTGGCATTAAAAAGCTATTTAACCCTGTTGATATTTTTTCATAACTTTTCAGCTTTTCTACTGACGAGATCTGGAGCCTGCTTGAGACCATTTATAAATGACTTATGTATCAAGTCAATTTGTATTGCTCTTATTGTCTGGATGCCAAAAGGTCAGAGTGCAAGGTGAGAAGTAAGATATTATGAAACATCTGCAGAAGCTTTATCTTATCAGGAACTCAAAGACGTCTGTTGAACCGAACAGCGTCTCGACTTGGACCCTTTTTAACGCTGACGCATGCACATCTCGTCGTTTTCACATTAGCTGTAGTAGTAGTTTAGGTTTAAAAACTTTGATGTGTCACATATTCTGAGGTCTAAAGTAAATTACACTATTTACTCAAATACTGCACGAAGGTATTATTTAAACTGAACCTTTAACTTTGTATTAACTATTTCTATTATGGAAATACTTCATAACTCTACTCTGCTTTGGAGAACATAATACTTTTGACACATGACTCATACATTTCATAGTCATGGTTACGTTTTAGATTTAAATTTGATGTGTAAACACTTTCTGAAAAAATGATGTCGACATTATCATGACATTTGACACTTGAATGACACACCATGAATAAGTAATGGTACAATAATGTATTATATTATTAGGTGTCTTAGGAAAACACACTATTAACAGTAGTAATATTTTTGATACTTTAAGTACATTGTTACTAGTACCTTCATTTAAGTAAGATTTTGAATGCATGACAGTTATGAGTAATGGCGTATATATATATATATATATTTACACTGTGGAGTTTGACATCGCTACTTGTATTTAATTCAAGAATCTCAATTCTATAATGATATACGTCAACACTGGAATATTAAATTAGAGTACATAGTGTAATCGGGGGTTTTTCTGTTCAAGGAATAAAACGTACTAGTTCAAATGCATTGAAATCAGGACAAAAAATGTCATGTGAGGTTTCTTGAGAAGAATCCTGCAAAATCGAAGGCTAAATCCTCAATTTTCCGGATTTTACCATGATATGGAGACGGCCCCTTGTTGACAAACTGCAGGAACTCTTTGGCAGCGGTCTGCACGGCTTCCTTTGAGAGCTTCATGGTCCACAAACTGAGAGAAAGTCGAGAAATAAAACACAAAAAGGTGAGAAGATGATCAAGAATGAGACAGCAACACTAGCAGCTTCCGGCCACTAGTTCCAACGTCGGACACTGAGCATAATCTGAAGCTTCCTTTGCACTTTCAGAGGATACAGACACGTGTACAAATCGAGGTATTGAGAATATAATAAATATCACACAAATTGTAATATTAAAAAAACTTTTAAACTCTATTTTAAACACTTCATTGCCACCCGGGGTGTCCACATGTCTGATAAAGGAAGCACCCGTCTGTTAGCTTTGCTAGCTTCTTGCCTCTTCTTCGCTCCCGCTTCTGTGCTGGCCAGAGTCAATGCAGATCTCAGTGAGGGAGCAACACCTCCATATACCACAGCTACAATAGCAATAAAAAAATCGATTTTTATGGCACTTACCTGCAAATGTTAATAATAGTTCCAAAGTCTGACTCCGCCACAGAGCAACAAAACGGTGCGGATCAGCTGAAGGCAGCTGACACACTGTTTTTCCACAAGCACGGCCACAGGGACATCTAGCGGCCAGGAGGTGCACTACAGCATTATAATTATTTCACATGCCATTACAAAATTATTGACTTAAACAACTTTATACAATTTTCCCCTGTTACATTATAAGTTCACACGTCATTGTTCTAATGATATTTAAGGAAAGATGTAAAAAAAAAAAGGGGGGTATTTGAAATATATTCAATATTCACTGGAGGGAGCAAAAAAAATAGAATCTTAAAGCAAAAATTTGCATTTATCAATGAAGTTCACACTGTTCTCTTTCTCACTAGCTCGTGGTAGTTTACTGTCAACCCCACCTTGTCACCATTTATCATCGTATCGCTATACAGGAACTGACCTTATATAGTCCTGAGCCGCGAGGGAGGAGGGTGGGAGGAAGAAGCAGGGGGCGAAAAAGAGAGGGTGGGAGAGAACAAGGAGGAGTGTCAGGAAATGATGAAGAGGGGTTTACTTCAGCTGTCAGCTCGTGTCGTCTCCCATGCTGTTGAGGAAGCCCAGGGGGATAAACACACACACACACACACACACACACTGACACATGGATTCAGACTATTAATAGACATGACAGCAACAGGCTGCAGCGGAGGAGCAGCAGCAGTGGGAGTGTTAAAGATATTTAGATCACACTGTATTTCTCTAAAATACTCAAATCTTCATCCTGGATGTTGAGTTTGATGACCAGCTATTCTTCTTCTCTGGCCGTGTTGCGTCTTTGTCCCGGTCGCTTTGCCCCACATAGAATAAGACAGTGGACTCAGTACGTCACTCAGCTCATGGTGCAGGCCTACGTGGTCCAGAAGGTAGCAGCACGTCTGGTTTTCCATCCCCCTAAAGGGCACATGTCACTCCGCTGCTCATCAACCTCCAGTGGTCTGCCACAATCAAATTGAAGTTACTAAAACACGCGCCTGTCTGCAGCCATCTACTTGAACTCAATCATACAGGCTTACTCTCTTCTGTAGCCACTCAAAACCACAACCCAGAATATTCTCAATTTTTGGTTCCCCACTGGTGGAACGACCACGTCTACCGAACATTGTCAGAGCAGGGGCGTTACTCCGAATCTTCAAGAAGGTCTTATGAGAGCACTTCCTCTTCCAACACCTCTAACACAACTTATTACCCTCTTATTTCTGTGCACATGTGACACAGTGTGCATGGAGTCAAATCACAACCAAAATGTTACTGGGTTAAGTTTTAAGGACCAAAAAGATGCAGGACAAATGCAGGTAGGTGCAGTGATAAGTATTTAATAATACAGGCTTACTGATTCTCTGGGGCAGAAAAATCACAAGAATGGGAAAACAGAAAGACAGGAAACACAAAAGAAAGGTGAGAGACACCAGGCAGAGGTTGTGGGACTGGAGGATGGGACTGAGAATCATGACAATCATCACAACTGGGGCCAAACAGGGACATTAGGGCCGACAGTCCAAGTGCAGGACGGGGACTGAGCAGGACATCTCAGGAGGATGACCCAGAGGCAGTGCAGCCTGGCTGAGACATTCTGGAGGAGGCCTGGGTGTCTCCTGATGCTGAGGTCCGGGCTTGATGCTGGGAACAAGGGGCTTAACCTGGGACGAGTAGCTAGGAAGCAGGGGCTCAGGATCGGCAGCTGGGAGGGTCAACGTCTCTGTCCCTCCAGGTCTGAATCTGAAGGACCGTCAGCCAATGTGCAAGCAGACCTGAAAACTGTGAATCCAACGGTGGCTGTCTGGAAAACTGACTGGAGATTAACAGAGGCTGGTCCTAGACTAAGAAACAGGCTTAAAGAGGCTGGTGGTTTCCTGGATGAAGAACTGGCAATTAAAAGACTCAGACACAGACTAGAGGCTAATGATCAATTAAGCAGAAGAAAAAAAGTGTACATATTTTTTTAATCAATCAAATTTTTTACATAATTTCATTTTAAAATAAACCCAAGAATGAAGGTGACCCCACCAGTAGATGTTATCAAACCAGTGTTAAATTGTTTGTTCCCCCCTTTTTAACATATTGTCAACATATTTGACCCCAGTGTGACATCACCGGAGGGAACCCTCCCATTCACAGTGACACCTCCTAATGAGCTCATCATTAATGGCACATATTGTTTGGGAATGTGGGTTCTGTGGGAAGGAGCGTCTGCAGGCACATGCTGTCCCCTTCCATTTCTCAGGAGGGGATAGATTTCCTTTTTAAGGCAGGTTTGTCTTCGTCCCCCTCTCGGGCGCCGTCATTAACAACCTGCACTGCCTCACCATGTGAGGACGACGCAGAGAATTGAAAGCCACCGTCCTCGCTTCCACACATTGTTATGTCGTGAGATCACAAGAGGAGGGAGAAGATGATTTTTCTCATGGACGTGTGCGTACAGGGTGATATAACTAGTCCTCGGAACTCAAGGTTTAGAGAAGAGGTTTGGCATCGTCTTCAGAGATGAGTCATCAGAGTGGTTTCTGACGTTTTCACCTCTATGACTGAGGTTTGGCCAAAGTCCAGGAAAATATAAAGTTTGACTGTCACTGTCAAAGAGTTTTCATTCACTTGAACCTCTTCGTCAAGCCAAAATTCAAATAAAACAAAACCTGGTTCGGCCTTTTTTGGGTTCCACACAGATGTTGTAAGTGTGGATTTTATGACCTTTGCCAAGGAGGTTTTTTAAATTTTACTCGATTTGAGAATGGCTCATGATTAAAAACATCTGGATCCAGTTAATTTGAATGCGGTTTCATTGAGAGCCTTGACGGAGGTATGCATTCTCTTACTGCCATTCTAGTTGGGATAGGACGTAGAAAAAAACAAACATTGAATGTAATCTAGGGTATGGTAGAATTGTCCAAAAGGGAAAATGAAGAGAGTGCAACGAAAAGAGGGGGGGGAAAGGGTGCAGGAAGTATAGAGAAAAGAAAGGTGACGGATAGAAAAAGTTAGGTAATAAAAAATGAGAGAGAGAAACAAAGACCTGACAGACAAAGAGAAGGAGGAGGGGGTGAAAAGTGAGGGAGGGGGTAACTACAAATAGCTGGGGGCAGCTGCTTCTTCTTCAGTGCTCTTCTCTGCTGCAGCCCTCACCAGGCCCAACGCGTCCTCCAACATGGCCTCCTACAGTTCCTCTGCCCAAACCGCCTCCTCCTACCGCCGCACCTTCGGCCAAGGCACCTACGCCTCACCCTCCCTCAACCGCTCATTTCTGGGCCACAGCGGTGGTGCCGGGGGCCATGCCACCTCAAGGGTCTACGAGGTGACCCGGAACAAGTCGGTGCCCGCTTACCGCGTCTCCTCCAGCTACTATGGCGGGCCGGTGTCAGCATCAAGGGCCTCCATGGCACGCTCCCACGCAGGCATGGGCGAGACGCTGGACTTCAGCCTGGCCGACGCCCTTAACCAGGAGTTCCTGACCACGCGGACCAACGAGAAGGTCGAGCTGCAGCACCTGAACGACCGCTTCGCCAGCTACATCGAGAAGGTGCGCTTCCTGGAGCAGCAGAACCAGGCGCTGGCGGTGGAGGTGGAGCGCCTGCGTGGTCGCGAGCCAACGCGCATCGCCGACCTGTACGAGGAGGAGATGAGCGAGCTGAGGAGGCAGGTGGAGATGATGACCAATCAGAGGTCTCGCGTGGAGGTGGAGCGGGACAACCTGGTCGATGACCTGGACAAGCTCAAACTCAGGTGGGAGGGGCAAGTAGGGGGGTGTGTGTTTCTTTAAGAAGAGTTGTGTACTCATTTTTGTTACCAGTAGACCCCATGGGGACAGAGCTCAGTTCTAATGAGGCAAAACAAAGGCATGAATTGGTCAGGGTGAGGGTTTTGGTTAGGCTGTCAATGAATGGAAGTCAATGGATGATGCATGTGTTGCAAGGTCACCAGTGTGTGCAAGAAAGTGTGTGGATGCTGTTGTGTCAATGCAACTTCTGCAGCCATATGCATGTGTGTTTGGTCCAGGTATTACTCATGTTGTGGGGACCTAAATCTGTTTACAGAGTCACACTATGGGGACTTGTCTTCCTTATGGGGACAAAAAGGAAGTCCCCATAAGGGAAATCATGAAACTCTCAGGGGAAGACATGTTTTAAGGTTAGTTTTAGGTTTAGATGTAGGTTAGGTGTAAGTTTAGGGTAAGGGTTGGGATTGGGCAAGTTACAGTTAGAGGTTAGAGTAAGTCTCCAGTTCTCCAGTAAATCAATGCAAGTCAATGGAATGTGCGTGTGTTAAAAGGGGAGAGAACGTGAAACAGTTCAAAACAAATCCTGAACAAGCAAACCTGGAAATATCCCTCTGCATCTCTGCTGATTCACACTTACCACATGAGGGTGAAGACGTACGGAGGGGTGGGTGGATGAATGTGGTGACACACAAACGTGTGTGTAATATCATGTCTGCTCCTTGTGGGAGATGAGTGAGTCTCAGCTGGAGGTGTTGCCTCCTGTTTGTAGTGGTTACGCAAAGTATTTTAAAACCCTGATGACAGATTTCATTTTTTAAAGGAGGCATGACAGGGGTGTTTGCAGGGTTTTGTGCATTTTACAAATAAAATGCAGAAAAGGGTTGTTTTCCAGAGGGATTATTGTGGCGATTATTGATATGTAGCAGGTCTATGAACTTTAATATGAACTTCAGAGGCTGTTGGCTGATTCAGTATTCATGGGAGGGCATTGGAGGTAGACACATTTATAGTCCTTTAAACTTAAAAACTTACTTTTTAGCTTATGAAGTTCTTCTTCTACACACAGCGTGCTACTGTGGGTCCTACATTTGAGTTTGAATTGAGTTGTTATTTTCAGGAAAAAGACATAAAAATGATTCCTACATCATAAGAAAATTGTGGATGACTCATTGTTGTGCAATGCATGGGAGGTGAAATTAAACAAGCTGAGGTTTAACTCGCCCACTGTGGGTGATAAAAATAACTAGACATAATATAAACGACAGCGTTCAATTTTAATTTGAGAGAGACGCATTTAAAAAAAAAGAAAATAGATTACACTGACTTGTTTTGGAGCGTGACAGCAGAAGCAAAGAGGCGTCGGGACTGTTTTGTAATGAGCGTTTCTGAGTTTGTGAGGCAGCTGGATTTAAAATCGTGGGTAGAAAACAACTCAGGAGTTAATTAATTAAGACCATCAAAAATATACATTATCCTATATGCAACACTGCACATATATGCACATAATGAAAATGTCTGCGATGAAATGAGGAATAAGACATAAATGAATAAATGTGTTTAAAACACAATAGTGGAAAATAAGTAAGTGCATTCACTCTAGTACTGGGCTTTGCATTTATTTAAGAGATTATTGCACTGTAATATAGTTTTCCATTTATATTACATTGCATTATAATATAAATTAGATTTTTTTGTCTCTTATTGTCTTGTACTCTACTTTACAGTGAGATTTATAAAGCTGTTATAATTTCCCCCCATTTTGATTAGTTGTTACATGTTTCATGTAAATAAACTAGCAGTACTACTACTACTACTATAAATAATACACTGGTAATATACCTCTCTGCATATTTACTGAGTTTTTCTACTTGCTGCAAGTTTTTTTTCCGGCAATACTTTAACCATATGGAGGCCCTGAATCCTCTTTTCATGTTTAATTTGCAGTAACACAATTCCTATACAACATGTATGCATATATCAAGTTGAGGTGTGTTGCTCCTACAAATCTTTTTACAGGAATATTGTATGTTTTTTTAAATGTGTTGCAGGATGTGAATTCTTTAGAAATTCTGCATCTATAAATATATCAGTGTTTAATAGCTTAAATTTAGACCTGACAAGGAACTTGAATTTGAAGCAGGTCTAAGATGATGCTGAGCGAGAAACAAGGTCGGATCTGTTCAGTCCAAAGACACAAAAGTAAACGTGCGATTTGTTATCTGAAATATTACTAGTGTGTGTGTGTGTGTGTGTGTGTGTTACTGCACGAGTCTGACCAAAGTTAGACCTCATTACACTCACTCACACACACACACACACACACACACACACATGTTTACACTGTCCTCTTCTATAAAAGGAGAGGAAAGTCCTCAGACATATCTGAGGGATCTCTAATCATCTGTCTTTTCTCTTTCTCTCTCTGTGGTTTACATTTGAAAGTGTCACTTTTATAAGGATGCGGAGGGAAGACAGAGCTACTGCGATTCCAATAAAATCTAAAACATTCACTGGCAGTTCCCTCATGTGGGATTAACACAGTTTTCACTTAAATAAATAAAAAATAAAACGTAGCTGCTGCTTTATCTTCTTTTACTGCTGTCGGGATTTTGTGCAGAGGTTGTTTTATTCTCTCACGTTAAATGCAGTGGCTGCACTTCTGATTTAAAGATGCTTTTTGTGGTGTAACAAAATGAAATGAGCACTTAAGAGGATTACAATAGCATCTGGTTTTGCTTGGGAGCTTTTGTTACATGAATAAAAAGCGCTGTTGGCTTTTGTCTGTTGCATTTCTGTCCAGATGTTTTACAGGAAAATTCCAAATATATCTGAAGAAGCATTGGTAATGAACTGTAAATGGGAATCTGGACTGTAGCTACAACTGGTCACAGCGAGGTCATCTTACTAAACATGGTGGTGTTTTTCAGGATAATTCCAGTATGTTAATGACATATGTGTCAAGATGTATATTAGGATATGATTTAGGCCCCAAAAACGATTCCAAATTTAAAATATCCCGTAAAGGACAAGGTCATTTCAGAGGAATTTCCCTGAAAGAGCTGCTCCATGGAAATGGATGCTATAGGAAAATGTTTCTAAACATCTAACTTAAATAAATTATGAAAAATACATGCATCTTGGGAGGAGACGGAGGCACTTTCCCTCAGCCAGTGGTGGTGATCAGTGAATTATTGATCTAATCTTGCTCTCTCACCCGTCTCCATCACCTCCTCCAGACTCCAGGAGGAGATGCTCCAGAAAGAGGACGCAGAAAACAACCTGGCTGCTTTCAGAGCGGTGAGTCCTGAGAAGAAGTCCTAAACAAGGCTCTTCACTCTTCATTTTTTCTATCAATTCTACATGTAAAGTAGTATTTGGATTGTTCAGTGACAACTGCAAACATGACTATGATTTACCAAACCTGCGCAGGATGTGGACGCTGCCACTCTGGCTCGTCTGGATCTGGAGAGACGCATCGAGACGCTGCAGGAGGAGATCGCCTTCCTCAAGAAGATCCACGAAGAGGTTCCCTTTTATTTTCTGTCATCATTTAGAGGCACAGATTATTATTTGATGGAACTAATTAAATATGTATCAGTGACCTTGAGACGTTTGTTAGCATCTGTTGTTACATCTGACTCTGTGTGTGTGTGTGTGTGTGTGTGTGTGTGTGTGTGATAGGAAAGTGATGGCTACATGATGCCAAAGTGGAGTTGGGGGGTTGCTCGCTACCATTCTCCCAATGTAGTCACACACTCTGACCCCATAACCCCCTCTTGACCTCCCCTTCCCTCCTCTTCCTCCTCCTCCTCCTCCTCCTGCAGGAGATCCGCGAGCTGCAGACCCAGATGCAGGAAACCCAGGTCCAAATCCAGATGGACATGTCCAAACCAGACCTGACGGCGGCACTGAGGGACATCAGAGCACAGTACGAAGGCATCGCCGCCAAGAACATCTCAGAGGCCGAGGACTGGTATAAGTCCAAGGTGAGAGAGGGAGACAGATGTTTTATTGTGGTTTGCCCCAGATGTTTCAATTTCTCTTTATCGATTCAGTTTTGTGCCTGATTGCAAACCCCGTCTTTGCTTTTTGACATTGAACAACTCGGCTCTGAGCTGGGAACACTGGTCATGAACTTTGACCTTTGACCTTTGGCCCTGCAGGTGTCTGACCTGAACCAGGCGGTGAGTAAGAACAACGATGCACTGAAGACGGCCCGTCAGGAGACCATGGAGTTCAGACACCAGATCCAATCCTACACCTGTGAGATCGACTCACTCAAAGGCACCGTACGTCCCCCATCTCTCTCTCACACACACATACACACACACACACACACACATAAACACACACACACCAAGTAAAGATCGACCTCTTCTCACCACCAATCCAGAACGAGTCCCTGATGAGGCAGATGAGGGACATGGAGGAGCGTCACGAACGCGATGCCGGCGGCTTCCAGGACAACATCGCCCGGCTGGAGGCGGAGATCGCCAACATGAAGGACGAGATGGCGCGCCACCTCCGCGAGTACCAGGACCTGCTCAACATCAAGATGGCGCTGGATGTGGAGATCGCCACCTACAGGAAGCTGCTGGAAGGAGAGGAGAGCAGGTGATGCAGGTTTTTTACAGAAAATTCAAATTTTTATTGGTTGGAGAATAATTAAAAGGTGAGTCTAAAATTTACGTCACATTTTCAACATTCATGACAATGCCTGTTTTTCCATCCCCGCAGAATTGCCTTGCCTGTGCAGAGCTACTCCACCCTGAGCTTCCGAGGTACGATCCCATCCACTGTTACCTGAACGCACCACTGTCTGACCAACATTTGAATAGATAGTAAAAACATCACGAGTGCATCAGAGGTAGAATTTGATTGATGTGAAAAATGCAAATTAAAAAGAAAAAACTTTGAATACGATTATTTACATAGAGTTCAAATATAGTCTCATAACCAGGCTGCTTATAATACATCAAAATAACTTTTGCGATTTTAACTTGAGTTTTTTGATACTTATATATTAGAGGATTTCTCTGAAGTAACTTTGTGTAGTGTTCTTTTTGTAAAAAATAAGGATCTGGTAAATTTTTATATAAATAATAGAACTGATGATATTAACAATTACTTTTTTTCGGATTGTACAGAGACCAGCCCTGAACACCAGCCGCGGTCCACTGAGATGCATTCAAAGAAAACTGTTCTCATTAAGACCATCGAGACCCGAGATGGAGAGGTGGAGCATGCGCAGGCACACACACACACACACACACACACACACACACACACACACACACACACACACACACACACACACACACACACACACACGCCTCATATTGACTTGTTTTATCAATTTGTTCTGATCCTAATGAACCGATGGGTTTACATCTACATTGATCTGTACTCAGACGGGGTCACTGCCCTCCAAATCGTCACCTCTTTTCCATTTGTCCTCATTAGGTACATTTGTTTTATAGTAAAGGTTGACATTATCTCAGAAAGTGGAAGATTGAAGAGCAGTTTCTAGACATTTTCAAGCAAATTCTAACATTTGGATTGAATCATCGGCTTTTAAAACGTATCTTTAAGGACTCAGCTTAGTGACACTGCGTCCTTTTTTTTATCATTTCATCCAGGAGGCATTTTGCAAGTGAACACACCGTTGAGCCAAAGTCTCGTGCAAATATCCCCGTCCCACCCGAGTGGAAAAACACTGCACCCACAGTTCCCTGGGAAAAAACACATTCCGGGCATGTTGTGACGAGCTGAGACTGCTATTTTATCAGCAAAAAAAAATGGACACTGTTTTGCTTTGCCAACGTGCAGCTCTGCTGACTGTGCTGAATGATGGCATGCTGTTATTTTTAAATCTCACCTCTTGCAAATGAAGAAAGAAAAAACACAGAAGTTTCCATCCACATTTGAGTCCCAAACACCTTATTTTATTAGGACAAGAAACACACTGACATAAATCAACTTCATTTAATTTCTTTCTAAAAATGTGTGCCTCTTGTTCAGATAAGTGCTATCAAAAATCAGTTTTATTCTTTGTTTCTTCTTATCATTATCATTATTCAGACAAAAAATAAAGGAGGTTATGGGACTACAATAATAAATTACTAAAGATATTGGATAAAGCACAGGTATGACACATCCTCCGTAGTGAATAAGCCATATCAACAGGATCTTGACACCAAAGTCACAAATATAGTAAATTAAAAGAGACAAAATAGAGAAAAGACTACAGGGAAAAGACCAAAAGTCTAATATATATATCACATAAAATGAATAACATTAACAATCTCTAGATTCCTCTGAAGTGCGTCACTGAACTACAGCACACAACAAAACTACCTACAAACAAGTCTTTGGTTGTAAAAGATTTGTACAGTTCCTTTGAGATACACATAGTTGGTACTACATGCAACTGTAATATTATACTGTTTTTGCAGCTAGGATAAGAAAAAAAGATCCACATACCTGAAATGTTCCTGGAGCTGTTTCACCACCATCAACATTTAGTTTGAATTTGTTCCACCTGTGAGCAGCAGGCGGCTCGCCGGGTTTCTTTGTGCAAGTGAACGCACCACACACTCAAGACCTGCTCAGACTTGGCGCATAATATGGATTATAAGGGATTTGCACTTCCCAATAAATCTGCTATTAAGATTGTCACTCTGACTGCTGTGTTTCCGCCCCGCAGGTCGTCAGCGAGTCGACGCAGCACCAGAAGGACATCATGTAACCATCTGCAGAACCGAAGAAGAGTGGAAACAAAAACAAAAAAATTCCGTCCCTCACTGAGATGGACAGATGAAGATAACAAAAAAAAAAAGATGTGCAAATAAAACTATATGGAACAAGACTCTACCAAGTCATCAGAATGACATGTACTGTTGTTGTCTGAGAGTTAATTTAATATGTGAATTTAAACAGGTTGGTGGTATCATTAAGTTTATCAGGGGCTATTTATCTGTGCTTACTGGTATCGTTCAGCTGCATACATACATGTGTGGAGCTATACGGCTGCAAAGGCTGTGTGTTAACTGATACCTTTAATTTAGTAATAATCCACAATATATTAGACCTGTTGTTGACCTTGAAAGAAGAAAAACGTTCAAAGTTTGCTGCAGTAAAATCTGAAAAAAGGATTTTCACTTCATGTTTAATGTCACAGAAAATGTTTAATTTCACTGCAGACGAGTAAATCTTCTACTGCAGCATCTCAGTTTAACACCACTTTGGTCGTAAAAGTGTGCAGATAGATCGCCGTCCACTTTAAAAAAACGCAGTTAAATTCACCGATTCCTCTCTCTGCACACGATTCACCCTCTGGTTTCCTGTTTGTCAAGGTCAGAGTCACCGGTTTCGTCCAATCAGGAGCGTGATGAGAACGAGGTGGGCCGCATGTGCCTGTGTTCATCAAGGGGATGCAGGGAGGACAGATGAAAAAAAAAAAGAGGAGGAGATGGAGGAGGAGATTAAAAGATGTCTGGAGATGGAGAGATAGAAAGGGGTGGTTGTGCGAGGTAGAAAAGAGTCAGATAAAGAGAGAGAGAGAGAGAGAGTGGGTGGAGGGGGGGGGGTGGCTGTTAGCACGAGCCAGCGTCCTCTTGTGACTTTCAAGTAATATTCGCTAATAAAGAAAAGTGGATTCCTGCTACAGCCGAGTGTGTGTCCTTGTGTCAAAAGACGATTCTCACACAGCGATGGTATACAGGCCCATAGGAACACATGCTTTAATAATCATAGTCATAATAGTCAATTTAAAAAAAGCATGGCGTTACTGGCCTACAGTGATGACATTGCACGCTCCTTTACAGAAATAAATAAATCAGCAAATAAATACATCCCACTGGAAATGTCTCCATTAAATTAGACGCCTAAGAGAAGAAATAAAACTGTTGAGAATGATAAAAGGGTAAAAAAAAACATTATTAAGTGCTGTACATGTTTCACATCGATGCACATGAAGGGGTGGAGGGTGGGAGGAGCCAAAACGAAGCCACGCGCGGCGGAACGGGGGGGCCGGGATGGATCGGTTCGAGATCATGCATTTCCGACAGTCGAATAAGAATACACCGTCCATTCACCCCCCCACCCCCCCGCCATTCCCCGCACATTAGTTTGCATTTCCTTCCACAAAAAAAATAAAAGGTAAAAGGCGCTGACAAAGTATTCACATTTTTCACAAAAAAAGTTGCATCAAGAAACAAGAAAAGAAGAAAATCAATGCACGTGATGGGAGGAGTCGGTCCAAGAAAAAGTCGGTATGGCCACTAGTCCACTTTTTTTTGTTTCAGACGCTTGGAGCCTTGATTACACTGACACCTCAGCGTGGGCTGGTTTTATTAAAGGTGCGTTTAAAGTTTTGACCACGATTTAAAAATCACGCAAATCTGACAATTGCAATAAAAATGAAGAGACAAAAATGGTCACATTTTGTCGGGAAATTTTGCAAGTTCTGTTTTATCAAATGTGGATATATTCATATGGTGGCAGGTGATGGAAAGAGTGAAACACATCTACAGTTACAACAATATTGTGGAATAAAACATAATATGACCCAATTCCAATGTTTTTTTGACCTACGTTTTGTGGATCTTTTTATTACAAGTTTCTCGCAATGACGAAGAAAAATCGACTTCAATACATCTTTGAGAGTTTTGTAAGTTTGGCCCGATCCCATCCACTAACACTGATCAACCGAGGGGCGATCGAGACTCTTAGGCGTCGCTTTTGGGGAGCCGTCACGTCGTCCATCTTTATTAACAGTCTGTGATCTTAACATTACCCTTTGATTTGATTCATGACACAGAGATGGGATGATGAAGTGGCTAATAGCCCCTTTTGTTTTTGCCCACACAGACAATAAACCAATCAAATTGGATCACTGATCAGTTACACAGGGGGCGCTATCATTATGGAAAAATGTATTAAACTTACATTTCTTATTTCTGTCAAGCAAAAACATATATACCGTATATATATATATATCTATTATGATTTCAACGAAAGAGCTTGGAAACCCACGTTTGAAACTTTTACACAACGACAGATGGTGGAAAGACTAAAACTTATCTTCCATCTATTCTTATGGGATAAAAACACTACTACTAATCTCTTGGAGAGCCAAAAGTTGGCACTGCAGTGATAAAATTCAAAATGTAAACTAATCACAGAAATATGTTCTTTTCTGCACTCGAAATTCTTCATGATCTTTTTTCCGTATGTGTGAATCTCACGAGGTGTCAGTGTAAATATGGCTTTTTGTCTGTCAGCTGGAAGCAAATCCTCCTCGTATGTCCAGGCATCTGTGAAGACGGCAAGCAACAACTCCCCTTCATTATTGTCTACCCTGCTTGTTGTAACTCCGTGGCTACTACCCCCCCACCCTCTTAAAAAAATCATTCTGTGATCACATTTAATGCAAAAACAAACCATCGATGGGAGATCTGCCAGTAACCCCCCTCCTACTGATGGGTACAGTCCAAGGAGGGGCAAGGCACCCGTTTAAACAGAATCCCCCGCCTCCGGGGAGAAGTGTGACGCTTGAAGTAGTGTATCGTCCAGCACCAATGGGGATGAAGGGTTTCCCTCCTTTGAAAACGACAGGGAAGACGTCTCTTCCCATTTGAAAGAGGATTTTCTTTTAGTCCAGATGGCACAGAAAGCAAGGGCCCTTACTTCCCTTTTATAGATAATCTTCATTGGGCGTTTAAGGTGCCTACAGGCTGAGGAACGTGCTGCTTCTGCAGCATCAGCTGAAAAATGACGACAGCAGTTAAGAAACAGCACGCTGAATGAGGGCAAAGTTGTGTTTGAATCTTTCGTACGATGCCCGATGTTTGAACCTGAGGCGGGTTTGCACTCAAACTCTGATCCCTGATCTGGTTTGACTTGAGATGGTGACAGACAGGTCGGGGTCTGGTTACTGCGGGTTTCAGCTTCAACCCCTCAAGAGTGTATCCGCGGTGTGTATTTGTGTGTAAGTGCATGCATGCATTTGTGCATTTGAATCTACTGAGAGACAGCTATAAGAGGTCGGATTAAACCTCTGCACCACACTGACGGCTCCAGCAGGTATACACAAGGGGAGCGGAGCTTTAGAACCTAACATCTAATCAATAAAGAGTAAAATATGTTCACATTTGGGGGGAAATCCAGCCCTAAACATATCTTCATCCGCTTAAGAGTGAGGCTAAACCCAGATTGTATTTAGCCCAGAATATTTGCATTTAAACCTAGTGGTGGTTTGTGATTACCCCCAGGTGGGTGGTGATTTTAGAGTCATACGTCTCCCTGGTTTGTGGTGTGTTCAGGCCTCTGTGAGTTGGAGAAGTGGTCAGACCCTTAGCGAAGGTCCCGCTGCTCCACTGAGGGGTGTCGTGGAGCTGCAGTCGTAGCCCACATCCACCACAGCATGGGGTCCAATAACCAGCCGTCCCGGGAAGGGCTGCGCCTGCACCTGCCGGTCTCGGAAACTCTGGATGTAGCTCTGCAAAATGACAGTTTTGTTTAAAACTAAAAAGTGATGGAAATAAAACACGCAATTCGTCGGTCGAGACAACAAACAGAGAAAGCTCCTCACCGGCGAGAGGACGTCCGTGTCGTAGCGGCGGATGGGGTTTGGTTTGCGACGGTAGGCGGGCTCAGAGTGGACTTGCTTGGCCGGGTTTTGATGGGAGGAGGCGCCGTGCTGCTGCTTCTTCTTCTTCTTGCTGCGGTAGCGGTCGTCGCGCTGACGAATCCGCATCACCTGCATCCTCCTCTGCTGCCGGCTGATGATTACTGTGGAGGAAAGGGGAAAAGGGCGGTGAGGAGACACTAAAGGCTTTTGTCATGCTTTGCTTTACCTGTAGTGAAGAAGTAAATGGAGGCAGCCCGGAAAAACAACTAGTTTAAGAGATATGAACTACCGGTTTTCCTCACCCTTGGTATGGGAGTATCCCTCAGCGGTCACCTTCCACTGGACCATGACACCCAGCAGGGTGAGGGCAGGCCACACCCCAAGCACCACCCACGTCAGCCAACACACAGGTTTGCCAGGTGCTGCTTTTATCCGCTCGTACATGTACAACACCAGGGCGAAGAGCTCTACGAAGTAGTCCAACGCCACCGTGATCACTGCTGCACCGAACATGGCTGTTGACAGCGTGGTAAAGAGACGCTGCCACTGCAGGGTGAGCACGGCGAACAGCATGCCCAGGCCAAGCAGCACGCCAAGGGGCACCCAGACGGAACGCGGCGGGCTGTTGGACAGCTCCTCCAGGCCTACCAGGGTGGCCACGGCTACCAGCAAGCCCAGCAGCAGGCCCACCATAAAGAGGCCCACGCTGCGAACCAGCATGGTGACCAGGCCGCAGAGCGTGCCAATGCCCAGGCCGATGCCCACCGAGGCCTCCACGCTCAGCTGGGTGTCCAGCACGCGCTCCTTGTAGCAGAGCATGAAGATGACGACAGAGCCGAACATCAGGCCTGTCAGGAACATCACTGCTTTGAAGCAGCGATAGCCTGAAAGAAGAGGAGGAAACATATGACACAACATTTCTGAGGCAGGGGGTCAAACTTTCAGGAATGTTCCAGTTAAACTTTCCAACTTACCAAAGAAGCAGTAAATGATGCCGAAAAGACAGCACATTGAGCAGACAACACAGGGGACCACCTTGTAGCGGCCGGCAGTGTCCTCGCAGCCATCAAGCCGCTCGGGGCTCAGCTTCTGGTAGGGCTGGTCCAGCAGCGTATCCAGGGTGGTCGACATGGCGAGGAGGAGGAGAGGGAGGTGAGGAAGATGGAGGTAAAGAGGAGAGATGGAGGAGAAGAGGTGATCAGGTGGGAGGCGAGGGGCAGGGGAGGCTATGGAACACTGCCCAGGTGCATGGTTTTACCTGTGGATAGAAAAGAGAAGAGATGACGACAAAAGTTAGACAATTAAAGGGCCAAAATCTTATGTCATGTTCAATGTAACTGATTATTGCATGTTGATTTCCAGAAATCCAACCGAAAACTCGTAGGTTTTTACCATATGATTTGTAAAAATGCAGACCAAGTCTAATCGATTTCAATATGATGCGATAAACCATGCAAAACCACCGGCATGATCCAAAAGGATCAACATCAGCACCAGCCACAAAAAAAACCCTTTTTATCCCTTTAATAAAGTGGCTTTCAAATTTGCAGCAGTATTAAAACCTGATTTTTGCTTTGTGTCCACATACACACAAACACATGCACACAGTTTGGCTTCCCCCCGCCGGCAGTATCAGTGGATAATAATAGCTCAGATGACAGTGGGTGTTTGAGCTGGGTGGACGAGGGCAATCAGATCCGTGTGCTCTCCCTGGAAGGGGAGGACGTTGATAGCTACGATGCATGTAAAGCTTCTTTTAGACTAGTAGGATGACAACATATTTTATAATGTTAAAGTAAAAAAAAGTTATCTGATCTGTGCCAAAATTGAATGGGTTCTTTCTTGGGTCGTGGCCCACCCCTTCACAGAATTTCATGGAAATCTGTTGTGTAGTGAAAACACAACCTCCTCGATTAAAACGATGCCACGTTCGGTCAGGTACCCTCAAATATCCGGCAATTTGATTTCAAACATTTTCTTTAACCTATAAAACAAATATTAATATAAAAAGAAACCTGACTTGATTCCCAAACCTTTCCAGGATTTCCATGAGCTCTAGAAACACGGATGAGGACAGTGGAGAAAATGTAGGAGAGTTACGGCTAGTGCAATTAAAAGGGAGAAGAATTGATCATTTGCAGAACTGAAGCAGGAAAAAACGTTGTCCCCTCATTCCCACACCTCCTCCCCCTGCGGTTGCTTTTGTTCTCTCCATCTCGGGGTGAGTTCAGGCCAACTGTGGAACATTTCTGGGTCAGAGGTTCTTACGCAACTTCTGTCTGGAGTCTCCGATATTCATGAGATCCCCTGACCCTTCCTACTTTCCTTTGTCCTCCTTTTGCGTCCTAAATCCTTCCTACCTCCCTTCAGCACCTCTTCACTTTCATCACTCACTCCCCCCCCTCTCAGCCTCTAGTTAATTACCCCCCTCGAGGGTTGGGTCAGTAAGGAGTACATCAATATTTGTTTGTGTCACGCAGGAGGTTGAAACTGGTCTGAAAGAACAAGCATGTCTTTTAAAAAAGGCTGGACAGATGCAGCTGTGAGCCAGAGTCGACCCGACGTGACCTCGAGCCGGGACAAAGTCTGCTGCACTCTGACGGTGAAAGATCTACAACAAAAAGGTCGATGAAAGCGTATAAATTGGCCTTAATTACGACTAAAGCAAATGTGTGTGTGTGTGTGTGACATAGAGGTGCTGCTGCATTTGAAAGGAGCGATAATAGAAACAGTCAGGGATGAATGATAAAGCCCAAAATGTCCTTAACCCAGACACACACACACACACACACACACATTCTAAAATAGCCTGCATATAGAAACACAATCACAATCACCACACCCACACACACTCCATCAACATTTTAATCCCCATATTCATCCAAACATGTCATATTAATAATCATCTTTCTGTGGAGGATTAGTAGGTTACAACTGGGTGACCCTGTTTGTGTGCGTGCACGTGTGCGTACGCGCGAGCGTGTGTCCCGCAGAATTAAGCTGTTTCCTACTCCTGCAGATCAAAATGTGCAGTTCTTATGTTTGCAGACGGATCATCCTCTGTTAGAAAAAAAAACAAAACACACACACACACAGACAAAATAAACAAGAGAGGAGCTTCTTCCTCGGCATTCCGAATGCAGCAACAACAACAACACTCTCCTCCTGTTACCCTGCTTCCTGTCTGTTGCCATGACAACCTTGGCATACTGACAGACAGCCGGTAGTCGGGCCTGGTCCAGGACTCGGCCAATGGAAGAGGAGCTTAAACTCCCATAGCAACAGTGTAAGAGCCAATCAATGACCTTGCCTGTTCCGTGTATGAATGTATTCATATAAATGTGTTTTTTATAAAAGCAGGTTCTCCTACTATAGCAGCCCTCCTCTCAAATCTATATCAAATCACAGTGTTAATGACACACACACACAGTCATCATCATCATGACACATCAGGACAAATGCTGATCAAATTCAGGCTGATGTCTTCAGAATGTTTAATCAAAACAGTGAAGTTATGAAAATGCTAAAATTAAGAAAATCTTTTGGATAAATGGAAAATTAGTTGAGCTAAAAATGTAGTTAAAAACAAGTTTTTAAAAAGTTTGCACAAATGATCTACAGCTGCCAGTTATAATAATAATAATAATAATAACTTTATTTGTATAGCACTTATCTAAACGAGGTTACAAAGTGCTTCAGACAAAAGTCCATGGTAAAATGAAGAATCGATTGGAATAAAAGTTATTCTGGTAAGCAAGTGGTTTGCAAGTGTGCATGAGACAGATGCGGCTCGGTTACAGAAATAATAACTGATAAATCAACACGTTTCCTTGTTGATATGATAAATGTTGACTCCACAGCTTCTGGATCATTGGGAAAAGATGGCGACTGAATGCATCCGTCTCTGCTACCGTGTGGTTGGAGAAACTGATCCCTCCCAGGGGCAAAATGAAACGCCAGATTTACTCTGTGTGCATCAGATCATCTGAATTTGGTGCAAAGAGCCTCCTTGTCTCTGTGTAATAAAAGTATTTTACGTCGCAAACTTGGATCGATCCCACTCCCCTTATTGGCTCAGCGATGAAAACCTCTCCAAACAATCAGTTCCTAGTCAGGACAAAAACAAAACGGAAGGAAAAGGCAGTTTAAAAAGGGTTCAAACTGTTTGTGGCTCACTCGATAAGACCCAGACACACTGACACAGATGTGCAGCCATTTTCAGCTCTGACATCATCAGCGGCGGCGGTGACGGGAAGACAGCAAAGCTTTTTCATGAATAAAGGAAACTGTGTCTATTAATACCCAGAGTACACCGCGTGGCTGAGGAGCAACATGCTGCATCAGGTCTGACCTGCACGCTGGAGTCGAGACAACAGCTCAGCTCCTTTTTACTTCCCTAAAGTTTTCGCCATTAATTCCAACAGAGTATATCTGGCATAAAAGTAACTGCTGACTGGTTTTAAGAGCATAATAAATTCCACATTGGCACATTGAGAGAATCGTGTTACTTGGTGAAGGAGCTGACAGCAAAGTGTTTTGTCTTAAAGGATGATGTGTTCAAACGCCTGCAGGACACTGCGCCGTCCAGCACTTGTGAGGCGTTTTCAGATGCTGTGTTTTGTCACAGAAGATCCAGCAGATGACGGGAAATAAAGAGGAAGTTCCCACCGAAACTGACAAACACAAGAAAAGGACAAGACAAAGGCGTCAACTTCTGTTACATCCAATGCAAAACAACACAAAGGCCATGTCTAGATCCTCAACCATCCTACACCTCAGTGCTGATCACCTCCTGGTGGCCGGCTGCAGGCATTAACCCAGACTCCTCCATGTTAGTGGATGGGACATGGACCACATAAAAAGTCAAACAAGTCAAATACATTTTTCTTAAAATATAGTTTCTGTCAATTTAGGCAGTTCTTATCACACGGATGTACGTTCAAGTGTTTGTTTTGAATGAGTTACTTAACTACACGACAGCTAAGAGTGAGTCATGATTGGTCGAGCGTGTGTAGCGGCAGGACCTCAATACTCCACATCCAAGCGGTGTCAAAGGCAGAAGATGGCGCCACAAGAATCAGATGTATTTTGGCAGGAGGAAGCAGAGACACGTCGTCCAGCTTTATTTACAGACCATCTCATACTCAGCTTGCATGTTTTTTTTTAATTTTTTTAAAAAATTCATTCAATCATCTGCACCTCCCTTATAGGAGTAAAAAGAAGGAATTCTGTTTTTGCTGCACAACATAGGCGGGCGACATGATTCACTTTGCATCCTAATGAGGTACGATCGACAGAGACGTCTGGGTCTGATCATTTCTTCAAACATGTTGAAACGTTAAAAGAATTATTTCCTCCTTCGCTTTAACCTTGACTGTAGATTAAGACTTCATCTGAGATGTGTCACTTTCTGTCTCACTTTGAGGATCTCTCTCGTCTCATTTTTTAACACCACAGTATTTTCTGTGTAGGTTTCATAACCCTGTGACTCATGAAATCTGCTTCACGATGTGTTTATTCAACAGAATATATTTTTGTTCCAATCTCTCCTCCTCTGCTTCTGTTTCAAGCTTCTCTACAGAGACACAAAGAGCAAGAAACATATTCGCCAACTTCACAGGTTTTGTGCTGCCATACTTTCAAGTGATACACCGTTTATTTTTCAATAATTCTTCTCACAAATTGCCCGTATTTATTTATAAAGCTACAAAACATCCTTGAGCAATATGAAAAGATATTAGATTAGACACAATTTGTGCAGTGTGGTGTTTCAGTAGTGTTTGTCTGTGTCCGACACCCAGCTGTGTTAATCCCCGGAGTCGGAGGGTCAGATGGTTTTTGGCGTGGCGACTCTCTGACTGAACTCATCTGTCGTACAGCTTCAGCCAATGGGAGCATGGGACACAAACCCCAGAGACCTCATCAGCGACTGTCTGGCCAGACATATGTTTGCTATGTTCACTACTAACGTTTGGCCAACAATGTCAGAAAGAGTCTTCGCCTGGAACACTGCAACCATGATCTTTATTTCCCTGCTCAGGAAATAACACAATCAATCCGAAAAGGTTGAGAATAATTGATCGTTTCTTGTTACTTATTTTTCACTTAAGGCCTGGATGTCTGCATGCCACAGGAAGTCTAGAACTACAGGGTAACTCAATGGAGCTGCGGTTTATGATATTGAAGAAATTCCCTGAAGCCAGACTTGAAAAACTTTTCACATATGAGCACATTTGGAAAACGCAAGGAATTATATCCGTCCATGGGTCACGCTACAGGTTGCAACCGCAGGAAAACGCCAACGACGGTGAACGTAACTGCGTGTGCGAGCCAAAGTTTAGGCGATAGTCGTGTAAACGTGGAACGACGGCTCCTGGTCTGTTCCTGCCGCTTGTGTGAGGCTCAAAAGGACGCTGAATGTGAACTAGACACATTTACATTATACCTTAAATGTCCAGTAGTTTAAGACAACGATGCAAATGTCCCTGAACGAAGCTGGACAGTAGAGAACAACAGAGACTAAGCAGAACAAGGAATAATGGATTAGATGAAATTAGATGGTGGAGAGAAAAAAAGGCAGAAGGATGACAGGAAGGGATTAGAATAAAAGAATAAAAGAAGAGAGGAGGGAGGGAAGAAAGGAAGACACTCCTAACCTTTAACACCAGCCAACACTAACTCTAAATAAACTGACACTTCGATAAATAACTTGAAAAGTAAACTGACAACAGCTCAGCTCTTGTGCTCTTGGGCGAGAGGGTAAAACTGAAAAAGGGGAGATAAAAATGAAAGAGAAGGGGAAAGAAAAGAAAAGAAAAGATACCGGGTTACGCAACGGCGTCGTAATGCACTGCTCACTGCGCTTCAGCTGCTTTCCAGATCACTTTGCATTGGCAACGATTCCCCGTGATTCAAAACCATTAAATCACAGGCACAAAGCTCCGTGTGTTTACAAACAGGTGCAACATGGGGAAAAAAAAAAATGCAGGTGCACGGATGAATGAAAATAAACTCTGCTCATGTTCGTAGAATAAAGGACGGCTTCTTTAGAGTTTAAAAAGCAGGTTGTTGCTGATACCGGTTTATAACAATTTTCCTCAGGTTACATATGTGAGAGTATATTCAACTTCTGCTTTTTAAAACACTCTTAAAGTAACAATTACACCTAAAACAGATGAACACATTCAAATGAACCAGTGTGATGCCTCCAGGTGACTTGGAAACGGAATAAATCATTTATAGCCCTGTTTTGATGTTGTACAGACCTAAAACAATATATGAGAATCTTATCAGCAGATTGAACAATATGTAAAATCGTCTCACTCAAAATATGACTCATTTCATTTATGAGCACATACATAAAAGTTGGATATCCAAGTGCAAAATCACATTAATATAACTAACACACAAGCTAATTTAAATGATATTTAGAGCATTAAGTTAAATTATTTCCCAGCCCTACATCCAGAGTACTCTATCTTAAAGACTTGGTCGCAAAAGTACACTGTGATGTTAAGTCATTAAGTTCAACCACCTCCTCGCTCCATCACTGACCTGAGAAATCTGCCCGTCTGACCGAGGCAGTGGCATGTGCTCATCCGGAGCCTCTACCCTCGTTTTGCAGTGTGTGTGCGCGACCGGCGGCGGTTTAATGAGAAAATGAGCCGGAGCACATGACGCAGAGCGACAGACCTCTCTCTGTCTCTCAGCGTCATGCATGAGCCGTCCAAAGGTAACAGGCTGGTGGGCGAGCTGCCAAAAACAAGGGGGACGTTTCGCGATGAGCTCAGAGCGAGCTGCCGATGTCCTGTCGCTCGCAGCGGAAGGAGGACCAAATGTGTTGCCGGTGTACATGTCTTCTTCCGGGGGAAGAGAGAGAGAGAGGAGGGGGGGCTGCTGTCGTCAATCGCCCCTGCCGATAACCTGGCACGCCAACCGCCATCCCTCTGCACATGTCAATCAATACTGGATGGGGTTGCTGTGGAAACGGGACTGTGTGGGAAGAGGATGTGGCGGATGGCAGCAGGATCATGACATGTGCTTTGAGCGTGTGTGTGTGTGTGTGTGTGTGTGTGATGTGTCTCAGTCAGACAGAAACAAAAGGCAGGTCAGATGGGTCAGGACATGACAGGACAGAAGAGGACAGCTCTCGACAATGTTGACGTTGTGTGAGGAGTGTTAGAAAATAAAAATAAAAACAAGCATCAGTCACATATTTTTCTTTCATCCTCACCTCAAAGAAAGACTTATAGTAAATTCTACTACTAAAGATTTAAGGTTTCCCGTGCTGCAACACAATTTAGTCGTGTGATAAAAGATAATAGCAGCAAGAAATAAATGCAAATCCTTCTCCTTCTCGCTTGTTCGTTCCACAACGAGGTTGCCCCAGTTATTTTCAGAACTGAAAAAAGCCCCTGGTTTCAAAATTCAAACAACTTCCCGATCTGAATGACCATCAGATCATTATTCTTTAACACTGTAGAACAGGGACAACACTCCCAGATGAAGACTATTTGCAGCGCTCGTTGGCTCTCACCCACGAACACCGGCACGACTCTGCGAGGATTAGGCACGACCGCAGGACGCCAAGAGGCCGAGGCGTCCTCACACCTCCTCAGCCGCTCGCTGAGCAGGTTACATAAGGCTGCGAATGGGAATGGGATGCTCCACTTTTTGAAGCCACGTGTGGCTGCTGTCACTTCCTCTGATTGGGCGGAATGTGAGGAATCTGCTGATGGAGGAATCCTAGGAGGAGGAGGAGGAAGACACTGAGGCCTTTGTCTGTGTCAGACGCTGTTTTCACCCTGATCTGATGAGTCTCGGGTCCTTTTCAACCATCGTGTTTCACCCGCAGGTTCCTCTCAAGTACCATCAGACCTGCATCAGCACGTTCGCCCTCTAAGAACTAAATGCATTTGTTTGTCTGCTTTTCGGTGACGAGTCCCTCTTACATAACTGCCACCCTCTTACAATACCGTCGCCTTCTTCATCCAGCTGCTCAGTATGACTGCACATTCCCCAAACAGATCACTTTTTATCTCCCTGTCCGCAGCACCGCCGGCCTGAGGGAGCCGCTCGGGAATATCAATGAAGTCTGTTCCCAAGGAGGAGAAGCTAAACACACAGCGAGAGAAGCATCAAATCTGTGGAGCCTGACACCGAAGGCTCAACACATAAAGAAAGATGATGCTCGTGAACATGACTGCTGCACTTTCCGAGAAAGGCAGAAACCATAAGTGCCCAACAAAGAGCTGGAGAGGAAGTGCAAAGCACGGACAACCAATCCATCATCAACCTCAAACCACCAATTTACCACCAGGACTTCACTGTTATTGAAGCTCATTTAATCAGCTGTTTCAAATGTGAATGAATTATTCACGTTATTCACATATTGTGTCACAAACAAATCAGAAACAACCTTCTGCTGATGTTTGGCTCTGAAACACCAAATGAAGCCGATCAATTAAAGTTAATTACACAGACACATGATCCCATGATCCTCTCTGTTGTGCCGCTCCGGGGGTTGATGGCACTCACTCAACCCGAGAACAGAGCAACAGCTAATCACATCAGCAAATAGGATTTCTTTACCGAGCGAATAGCTGATATTTAAACGAAATGTGCGTTGAGCTGTAATACTGAGAGTCAAGATCAACAAAGCAGTGGAACATCTGATCAATGCTGATGATAAATGTTGCAATTTATGGGTATTGACGCCCGAGAGTCGAGGCCCTGGAAGGACGAGGCGAAGGTGACATTAGGTGCACTTCAGTCCAATTGTTTTTATGTACAGTTTCATTTAGCATATAATGAATTTAAATAACAATACCAAATATTGTGATGTTAATGTGACAAAGTGCAATGACACTCGAGGGCTGCGTCGGGAAACTTTAAATAATCTCCTTTCCTAACCACTATTCCTTAACAAAAAAATTATAGGTTAATTAACCAAATTATGACCTGAACAATTACATTTTCTGTCAACTGGCAAATCGGTTAATCTACAAATTATTTCAGATCTACTCTGATACCACGGACATAGACCATATTTATAAATGAAACCAATCTACTAAAACAGGTTTCAAACCTATTTTCTTTCCTGAAAAGAGCAGCAACGAGCCACAGCCTCTTCTCTGCCTCTCTGCACCTGTCAGCTCCATCAACAGGCTCTGAATCGCTGAACAAACATCTGGCCCTCAGCAGCCCGCAGGTCCCGGCTCACTGTTTGACACCGTGCAGTAATTAGCCGGAGCCGGTGAGATCTGTCATCACCGCTGGACCCTGAACGCCTCAGAGGGATCTCTGACCTGAGAGTTCCCGCAGCTTCTCACAATTCTGCCTGTGCTGCTAGGAAACGCAACACGGAAACTAAATGCAACATGAGAGTACGACCTCATGTCAAAAAACTACAGTTGCAATAAGTTGTAGTTTACTTAATGTCTTTACAGACCTTAGACTGTATATACAGATGAACGACATGACAGATTGTGGGATCGTACGTCTTTGGTTTAGACTTACAGTATATAATATGCAATATCAGGTATTGGTAAGAGTCATGTGTCACAACAAATAAGCTGTTTTGAGGTCAACGTGACCTTGACCTTTGGCCACAAAGTCAAATCAAATCATTTCATTTCATATCATCGTCATGTTCGTCACATTTTTCAAGAGTGGGACAGACAGCAGGAAACAACCAGAAAACAGAGTGCAGCACAGCATCGTTATCGCCAGCATGTAGGCAGCTCTGTCTCATACAAAGGTAATTCTGTGTAAAAGCGTGACAAACCATTCCAGAGTACCTGAAAACATATATTTTCATTTCTCCATTTCAGACGTCTGCTACAGAGAGGCTGGAAAACAAAGAGCTGAAGCTGCTGTTTATCAGATCGTGGTGAAGCTGCTGCAGACAGAGGCTAAACTCTGCCTCCTCCACGTCAGCTCAGGGTGAGGAGGGGGAGTCGGGGTGAGGGAGCATGCGAGCAGCACCGGGCCAGAGACGTTGACCCACTGGCGGATCCGAAGCGACGTGTTGTGGCATTTTCATTCCACCGGCGGGCTGCAGAGCTCGATCTGTGCCGCCTGACTGCACTGATAAGACAGCGGCCTGACACACAGCGAATGCACAAAGAGCACGCTCAGAGTCTGCAGGGGTTTTTTATAAGGCGCCGGCTCCGAGCAGAAAATTCCCCCTCGTGTCCCCTCACTGTTTCTCAGTCTGCCAAGTTCAAAACAAATCCAGGGTTGTTTTTCGTGATGAAACACCATCTTCCACTTTTCCTGTAATCTGCCTCGCATGCTCCACTTTGGCGACGTCCCGCCATTACCCAGAATGCCGCTCCGAGTGCTCTCAACAAGAGCAGGTTAGACAACAGAAGTCTCTTTTGTAAACATGGAAAAAACAACTCGCTTGAATGCACCACAAGAACAAAACCCAGTGATGTTTGAGTTCACTGACATCTGCATTTTTTCACGTTTGTTCATTGAGCACTTTATTAGGAACACTCCATTATTGATGCAAATAATGGAGTCAGCCGATCATGCGGCAGGAGCCTGGGGCATGGAAATCCTGCAGATGCTGTTCAGGAGCTTCAGTTCACGTCAAACCTCACAAAATGTGACCTCAGACTGGCACATCACCCCCACCCGGCTCCATCTTCACAGGCTTCCGCTCAAGTCATGCATGAAGTACAAAGTCCTCCTCCTCACCTATAAATCGCTTCACGTCCGGGCCCTCAGGTACCTATCTGACCTCCTCCACCCCTATAATCCATCACGGAACTTACGATCCTCGAACACGAGTGCGGGAACCTACGACAAGGTGTTCAGTGTGTATGGCAGCAACCACCCATCGCATTTCTTTATACTATAGCAGCATTAATGCATGGATGCAACCTTCCTGGTGGGGGTATGGGGGTATGCAGATTGTTTTCTTGACACACTTTAGGCCCATCAATACCAAGGGATTTCTTCCTGCAGGAAAATGGCCACCGTCACATAGTAAAAGTCTCAAACTGGTTACATGACAGGGACCTCCACAGCCGGGGTCACAAGTCAAAGACCACTTTCGAAGACCAGTTACCACAACATTCCCTCACTGCTCGCTCTTCGTATGAATAAAATAAAGATCGGATTAAACTCATCACGCTGCCACAACCCTTTGGGAGGCTCCAACCTCTAAAGCGTCTCACACATTCCCCACGCAGCGAAAATAGAAACACATTAAAAACCTCAGGGTCCACGTTCATCCAGCTGCCTTGTCAGGTCACCCAGGTTACTCGAGTTCAACCAAAAAACAGGTCCCTAATGACTTATCGATTTTACATGTTTGTAATCATGTAGACTTTAAGCACCCACAGTGCCTTGTGCAAATGACCTATTTTATCCAACAGATATTCCTAACCCCAAATTTATTCCATTTATAACCATATGACAGAGCAGAAAAAACAGCAAATCTTCAAATTTGATATGATGGAACCATTAGCATTTTTCTTTGGTTGATTCCTGTTTCTTGACTTACCGGTTGCTGGTATTGTCTAATTAATAACAGAACAACATGGCTTCCATTCCCAACTAAATGAAAGAAGTATGTTGCAAAACAGTGCACAATAAAATAATAAAATCACGATTTATGGATATTGATAATTGCTAATTCTGTGAGACTGAATAAGAAACAATTAAACACACTAGTTTAATTGTTACAGAAGATTAGTTCGCCACACAAACCAACTACTCAATTATAGTTATTTTGCCAATTTATTATTGTATTCAGGCAATCATCATGACATCATGTCCTTTGTTTTGATGCCCTTCAGTTTCTACCATTGTCCATGTTTTTAAGCTATTTAATATGAGTAAGTAAGTATTTAAAAAACCTTTTAATACCACATTTAATCAGGGTTGAATTATCCGGATAATGGCCTGTAATTGAAACTGAGCTTAACCCTGATTGGGTTTGTTTGAGACCCCTTCAGGGACCCCTGGGAGAGCTCAAACTCCACCACTGGTCTAGACATACCAGACAAACACTCGACACTCTTGTCAACATCATCCATCCATCCATCCATCCAATGCAACTGAGTGAATGATCGACCCTGATGCGGCCATCTGGGTCAGACCTCCGCCTCCATCACACGCAGCTCGCTGACCTCAATTAAAACCACAGCCCTCCTGGTTTGTTGCCTTAAATAAACCAGTTGAATTCCCATTAAAACGCACAGGTTTCACGGGGTTTGACAGCAGGTGTGTGTGTGTGTGTGTTTGCGTGAGACTGAAACAAAAGAGACGCATGCACCGTGCGCAACGGTCCACCACTCACCATCATCCCCGGCGGCTTTACGCGCCTCGTCCGCGCTCACATGATGGCAACTGCAGCCGCCTCCTGATCCACAAACACCGACCATTTTGCAGACGCGTCCTCCTTCTTCCTTCTCCCGGCCTGGGTGCTACCCCGTCGGTGTGGAGAGCTCCGTCTCTCCCCGGCTGCAGCCCGGCACAGGCAGGGCGGTGGATCCCGACCTCACTGCTCCTCCATGGATGGAGAAAGAGGCACCGAGCTATGAAACGAAAAAAAAAATCGAAATTATAAAGCAGGAATGCGTGTGTGTGCGCGCGCAAATGTGCAATAAGCTCATGCACCATCCAGGATGGAGGGATGGATGGAGGGATGGAGGAAACTGAGCCTCTCACATGAACGTGGCGCGTCCCGGTGCGTCGGGTGAGGAAGGTGGCCTCCCTCCTCTGCAAAAGATGACGCGTCCGCACTTGTTCAAGCCTGCATCACATTTACTCATCGTACTGAGAGGAGAAAAATAAAGTCAGGAGAGCCACCAGCAGCGCCTCCTGGAGGCTGAGGTTTTAAATGCACCCTCAAAAAAAAAAACCTGGGGCATTATCAATATTAATATTGGAATAATTATTAATTAAATTAGCTTTGAAATATCTTCAAAAAAAATTATAAATTCATTTTTATCCTTTCACATGAAGGCACATTTCATAATATTTTATTCTTACAGTTGTGCTACTGTTATTATAATTATAATTAAATGACGTGGTGGCTTGTAACCAAGGGTTTTGAAGGGTTCGGAATTATTTATTTTAGTCATTTTAACAGTAATTTGATGAACAATCCTGCATCTGCATTCCTACTGCCAACTTGATTGTACTTAAAAGTAAAATTACTTAATTATTTATTTATTTAAATCCATCTGGAGGGGTTAGTGACCCTAACACAACATTTGATTGTTGTGGTATGCAACATAACATGTTAATTTCACCTCAAAATTGTACGCATGTGTAGTATTTGAGTAAATGGAGTTGCATTCCCCTACATTGCAGATGTTAAGGACAAAACCTACCTCATAATAAAGTACAATAAAATAGTACTTTAAATTAAGTAAACAATCAGGCACATTGATTTGCTATAGACTGTTTATCAGTCAGTGTGCATTACATGCATCGCACCACTGTCACATAGATCTTGATATAACTGCAATAATTTGTACCAATGCTCTGGCCACAGGAAGTTGGTTTGTTTGAAGTATTGAATAATAAATAACTTCTTTGGCTCATAGGCACAGTGTCTGTTTCTGACTGTGCAGGTTCGACAAATACAAAAATCCCAGAAAATTAGAGGTAGAGCCTGATGGAGCTGGAGGAGCCACTTCATTTAAAAATTTTAAATAAAATATGTAGATTTATTAAGGTGAATGTTGTCGCTGTAGAAGACAAAAACAAACATTCACACATTTTTACTGAAGCTCACACAAACATTTTAAGGTAATTTGTGTGTTCAATTTGACATCATCGTGAATGTGTTTTGAGAAAAATGCTCAATAAACACGTTGAATCCCATCATCAACTCGATGAACATTCACGCAGATCAAAATAAACAAAAAGCTATGGCCACAAATAAAAAAACACTGCACGCGTTCCTCTTGCACAGTTGAATTACCACAACAAGACCATTTAAAATCATCTTTTATTTCCACATTGAGATTTTGTTTCTCCAGCACGGGGAGGAGGCTCAACAGTATACATTTAAATTAGTAACAACATTTCAAACAGTTAAACACATGAATAACTGAATTACATATTAATATACATATTAGAAAAAGTACTTTGGTTGTTGGCTATTCTATACAAGTATTCTTGTACTTAAGGTGCATGTTCTTGTTTGTAACTTATAGATGCAAAACCTTAAAGTTAAATCAACATTTTGTGCAACAATTCTTGAATAAAAGCAAGATGTTTGCAGCTTTCCCACAGGAAACTTAAAAAAGTGCAACAACTTTTCCCTTTATGCAATCCTCCTTCCTTTCCATGCCGTCCTGTTTCCTTCCTTCTGCATCCTGTAACTTTGTTTCATAAATCCTCCTTTCCTTGCCTCCACCATAAAAAGCTTTTCTTTGTTTAATGCTTAACCTTGTGTTAAATGTGAAATAACTTTCAACGTGGCGAATAAAAGGCTGATTCAAAAGGATACAAAAGCACAAGAAGTCCTCCTGAAAGAAATGGGTGCAAGGTTATGTAAAGGCTGCATTTCCACTTATTGTCAAACAGGGGCAGTGTTCACCCTACTGCTTCTAAACACACACACACACACACACACACACACACACACATTTTTAACAGCAAGTGTTTGTGTTTGAGTGTGTATGTGTTGTGGAGACAGCCAATGAGCCAATTTCATGAGTCTGCAGAACCACAAAGCAAAAAAGCCTTCAGGTCCTCGTCTCTCCTTCCAGAAACTCTGAGAAGGAAAGAAGGAAAACATTCAGTTACCTCCATGCAGCTGGAAAAGAAAATATATTTTGCAGTAGCTGACTCTGTAGAAAGACCTGGACTAATACAATCTATGCAGTCCGACCACGAGAGCCTAATAATTCTTCAAATATTTTGGGAAAGGGAAATGTTTCTGACAAAGTATTCAACCTTTGACCTTCGATTTGATCATACATACAGACGTTTGCAGTCAAAACACTTGATTCCAAACATTCAGGAGTCACTGACCTCCGCTCCTGGGCAGGAAGCGCAGGTTGATGGGCTTCTCGGGGACCATCAGGACTCGGGTTTTAGGGTGCACAACCGTGGCGCCTTTCTCGGGCTTGAGCTTGTAGTGCTGCATCAGCTGCAGACAGATATGTGCAACATTGGTGGATAGAAAACTCACAAGACTTAAGTGACATTTTGCTGAAAACACTTTGTGCACAGCAGTTATTATGCTTTAAGACAACAAATCGTCACAGACCCTCAACAGGGCAAAATGCATCTCCATCTCTGCCACCCTCTTCCCCAAGCACGCTCGCACCCCGACACCAAACGGGATATAGCTGTACGGTTGGTGCTTGTAGAAGCCGCGTGCCGGCCAGCCGGGCATCTGAGAGCGGAGCCAGCGCTCCGGGACGAATTGCTCGGGATTCGGAAACACTGCCTCATCGTGACAGACGGCAAAATGACACAGATGGAACTGAGTCTTTAAAGAGAGAATAACGATAGTATTAAAGACAAGATGAGTCAAATAAGCACTTAAGAGGCGTCACAGCATCGCGTCCTTTGGGTTCTGCCTCCCTACCTTCTTTGGGAACCAGTAGTCGCCCACAATCACCTCATTCTCAGTAACATAGCGTCCATTTCCAGGTACGACGGGATAAAGGCTAAAAGCACAGAACAGGTTTTTCACGTTCACAGATCAGGATGCTCAGCTGATGTAAGTAAAACAGTGATACCACGATGTAAAGTAAAAGTCCTGCCTTCAAACTCTTATCGGGTTTTGAAGTATAACTCTTTTCAGAGTATTTAGAATGATATTATCACCAATGCATTTTAACTATATAACTAATCTATATAACACTGCATCTCACACTGGTGAAAAGTATATGGACGCCTGCTTTTCATCCTGTGGTCAATGCCTTCTTGGTACCAGTGAATGAAACTCTAATACTTCAAGATACAGTGACGTTTTAGACAAAAGTGCACTTTGTATTAATGGTTTGGGGAAAGCTGCAGGCGTCCACTTACTTTTGGCCATGCAGTGTACAGACAGTTTCTACCCGAGACGGACCCACAGAGCCGACAGCTCACCGTAACGTCTCCTTTATGACGGCCCTCAGGTAGGGCATGCTTTTCAGGTCGTCCGTGGTCGGCTCCCGTTTGTTGGGACACACGGAGTTCACCTCCCCGTACAGCAGCTCCTGGGCCCTCTCGTCCCGCGCTAAGTGGTACAACGTCCAAGTCAAGGTGTTGGACGTCTGAGGTCAGGTGGGAGGAAATGAGAGGGGAGGAAGGGGAAGGAAAAAGGAGTCACACTGTGCACAAAGAATCAAAATATACACAGTTTAAGACCCATTCACAGAATGACCCTTATCTATGCTTCCAGACAGATTTTTTTGCATGTGTCCAAAAATACACCCCAAATAATATGCTGTCTAAAGAACAATTGATTTGTGAGTGGGCTGTGGGTGCACACAACTCTCCCACAATAAAATGCACAAAGGAAATACACAAATTGTGAGAGGTGGTGGCACAGCTCCAGGAAAACCTTTAGAAAAGAAAAAAAGAAAAATACATTCAGGAATAATTGGGGAAAATACCTGCTATTGCTTTGTGAAGGTTAAAAAATACACAGTTCATATGTAGCTTAGGTATGAATTTCAAAGGATAAAACATAAAAAATAAAAAAAAAGATAAAATGATAATGTTTACTTGATTATATTAAGATTTTACAAATGACAACTGTTTGTTTTTAGTTTTTCAAACTAAACGACTGAGGTCAGACGGGTTTCATAGGTTATACAAACTGGCAGAACAAAACCTACAAGTCTCAACCTCCCCTTGGAATGTAGCCAGACCGGCTTTGCAACCCCAATGTTGTACGTGTTGGTTTTTGTTGTCGATGGCAACAGGCCACTGTTCCACAGAGAGCAGCGAATTTAGAGGAATTTTACTTTTTCAGACTGTTCCCTGGACTGGACAGACATCTCATATTTCTTAAAGCCAGCAGCTACATAACAGACAGTCTGAGAGATTCTGATTTGGTTTGAATACTGGTATAGAAATGCTTGTACTGTGCCGGAATCGGGTAGGTAACATTATCAACTTCTACTCTGATCTCTATTCTTATTTACCCTGAATTACAAATTAGGTGTAATAAATCCTACCAAAGTTCCTTTATGTGATACTCAATCACTGTTAGTCTCTCTGGGTGTGTTATCTTTGGAGAGGTGGGTGAAGTGTTTGAGTCCACAACAACACTTTCGTAATTTGCTCTGCCTGGAGCCAAGTTCACGTTCGCACTAAAGCTCTGGCCCAAGGGTGTGCGAGACTGCTAAGTATCGCTGATGGCGTCACGTGCCCCTTGGACGAGAGCATAGAGGCGCAAGCTTGTGCAGTGTGTGGAGGCATTTAATGTTTTTCTTCTGGGGTTTTTTTTACGTTTGAAGAAGTGGTCACCATTTACTTCAATTGTGTTGGATTTGCCTGCAACACTGTTCACCCCTGAGACTCCAAAAGTGTTTTTTGGACTCAAACACTTCACCCACCCCCTCCCTCTGCACAGTGGTGAGTAGATAATGAGGGGATTTTCCCTTTTAGGTCAACTATCCCTTTTAAAGGTCACATTGAAACTAATAGTCCGAGAATTGCAACTGTGCCATCTGAGTGTACAGGCAGCCCCCCCCCCCCCCCCCCCCTCACCGTGTCAACTCCTCCAAGCAGCAGCTCTGTGATAGTGATGTAGATCTGGGATCTGCTCATCTTTTCACTGGACAGCAGATAACTCAGGTACAGACCGTCTGCCTGCTCACCGCTGCGCACCTGAGCCTCGATTTCAGCCATCCTCTTGTCGATTAGTTTCTGGCCTTCCATACAAACACACGAGCCAGAAGATATGTATGCAGATATTCATGCTTGAAACAAAATCCAAACTACATGCATTCTTTTACCGCCCACCTACGCTACAGAGGACGTCCCAAGCTTGAACAAAGCGTTTCCAGATGGGGAGAATGCTGCGGCTCCAGCGTGGGGTAAAAAGCACTGCATCAGACAACTTGAACATGGTGTTGACAGCGGCGATGAATCTCAGTGTGTCTTTGGGAATATCCTCCTGCAGGCAGCCCAGCCTGGTTTCAAACAGGATTGAAGAGACAGCTGTGTGGGGTAAAATTGAGGTAAAGGTTCACGAGAATCAAAAACGTCCATCTCTGCCATCAACTAACCAGTGTTACTACAGAACCTCTTACCTTCAAAGCCAAACTTGTATAGCTCAGCCGCCATGTCCGGAACCGTGGCCTGGTCCTGACTGCGACAGCGCAGCACCTCAATGCGTTGCACCATATCTCCGACCACCTGTTGGATGGTGGAGGCATACGCCGACACTTCCCCCAGCTTCAGCATTTTGGGGTTCAAATGCTTGCGGATCTGGTACCAATCTGGTCCTGGGCTAAAAAGTGAAAGAGCTGCAGATTACTAATTTAAGGTGAACCACGAAGGAGCCCTGAGGAACTCCTTCACAAATTCTTACCCTTACGATCGTTAAGTTAGTACGACTCCAAACATCGCCTGTCTCCACTCACCTCACATGCAGACCATAGTCGTGTCCTCTCAGGTCCATGTAATCCTTCCAGTGAGACATCTCAACTCGGACCGGGTAGCGACCCTCTTGCCGGATCACTTGAGCTATGAATTCCGAACTCGCCACATTGACCATTTCAAACGAACCATACTTGGAGCGCCAAATGGGCCCGTGCAGATTCTTCTGTAAAACCTTGAAAACAACACAGTGTGTCAAGTTAAACGCCTGAGTCAGACTTCTGAAGTTCAACTTTTAATTTACACGTGTTTTTGAGGTTGCCTACTAGCAGGAGATGCAGTGCTTGAAAACAATGTTATCAAAAAATATATATAATCCAATTAATAATTTGTAATATAATATGTAATATTTTACTGTTTAACAGTAGAGTCAAATTAGCATAATCTAACCCAGCCACAGAATTGACATACTGTGTAAAAGAATGCAATAATCTCATATTTTGAAATAGTGAGTAGTTTCACTCAAAGGTAAGATAAGATAATAAAAGGGAATATTACCGTGTTACAGCAGTAAAGGGGTAAAACAGTAAGACAAGAATATAATAATTATAACAAATATATTGGCTTTCAATTCTGCTGCTAAAACAAACACTTACAATACTACTACTTGCACTACACTACTATAATTGCATTTATAGGTTGTTTTGCCTATTGTTGTGTATTTTTGGGCTTTGTAAAGTTCTTCTCAAAAACACGTTTGAATATTAATTGTAAGGAATTAAATCAAAAACAAAAACTAAATCCTCTGCAGCCTGTAGCGAACTTATTCGTACCTGCATTAGGTGCATCTTTTCCGAATATCCTTTGAATAACATCCAGTACAGGTTGGTGGAGACGCTGGGCCCCGGCAGGTCATCGATGGTCTTCAGCCTCCCTGTGTCCGTCGTCTTCTGGACGTCCACGTTCCTCCTGACGGAAGAGGCTCCGGGCCGGAGCTCCGCGCCTCTGCGAGCCGCATGGAGAGTCCGGAGACACTCCATGCGGCTCTGGAGAGCTCTGGAGAGCCGCACGGACCCGACCGCAGCCGCCGGGACGTTCATGCTTACAACCGAGTGTCTAGATCTGATCTGGGAAGCTCGTCTTCACATGTTTGTTCAGACACTTTGCGATAGGGAGAACTTCCCTCTGTAGGGGGCGCCAGAGAGACGGTCCTGAATGAATGAGGGGGGCCTGTGGAGCTGAGGCCTCAACATGTGACAGTTATTCTTTTAAATCAGCCAATTTCCAAAGGGGAGAGACATTAGATCTAATTCAATTAGTTTGGATTTATTTTATAGTGTAACAGCTTTATGTTACAATTAGAAAAATCTTACACATTGCATTGTAAAAATAGCTTAAAGGTTCGGTGTGTAGGATTTAGGTGAAAGGGATCTATTAGTAGAAATTGAATATAAAATAATCCTGGTAATGTTTTCACTTGTGTGATCACCTAAATCGTACAAATTGTTGTTTTCGCTACCCTAGAATGGGCCCTTTGTATTTAAATACTTTATATACTCTCTATGGAGGCCGCCACATTTTTATACGTGGGTTTTCTCCTAGTTCTGATCTTATCGTCTATTTAAATCATTTAGTTCTTATTTGATCTTGTTCTTACACTTGCAGCTTGTAACTGTGTTTTGAAAGGTGCTATATAAATAAAGATATTATTATTACTAACATTATATTCAGGATATCAGACCTTGTCTTTGAGAATTCTGAAAACACACTTCAAACAGAGGCCCAGGCAGGCTGGGCTTTCACGGAGTAAAAATGCAACCAGCCAGATGTGAAATAAATATTTTTTTTTATTGTTTTCATCATCATAATTGTTATAATTATGAACACAGAGCTGTGGCAATACTCCAGAATTTTGCCAAAATACAGCAACCATTTAACGGCACCGCTGCGTCTCTCAGGACCCAACCATGCATAAAATCTCCCATTTAAAAAAAAGGTAAAATAAAAAATATATATTAAAAAATTATGCGTACCACTGATATACAGATCTGATATAAACAGGCGTATTGGTCACAAACCAATTAGAATTATAAACATGGCTTCTTTTACAATACACAGAGACCAAACATGTGGGATATAAGTGTACTTTTCTTAAAAAAAAAAGAAAAAGAAAAGGGTACATTTTATTTTACACCTTTGTACATTATTTTTTATTTCATTTTCAATATTATTTCAATGATCTCACCCCCCTACAGTTAGAATGCTCGAGGCATTTCGGGCGCAGTGTCCAATGAGCACAAATTGCAGTAAATGCACGTTAACAAACTCACGCTCGCACACACAAATCGCACACACACAAATCGCACTCATACATACACACACACACACACAGAGGAGTGGCAGCAGTGGCTTTAGACACTAAAGAGAGAACTACAGGTTTATCTTGGTGTTTGCAGGTGACAAATACTGATACCAAAGAGTTAATTCACTGTGGTGAACGAGGCCATCTGACGGTAAGAGGAGACATTACATTCATGTACAAGTCATCGCAAACGGAACCATTGACACGCAGACACACACGCTCACACTCGCACTCGTGTAAAAATTAAAAAAATAGTCTTTAAAATGTGCAAAAGAAAAAAAGGTCGCTGAACCGAGCTGCACGAGCAACAGCCGATGAGGAATCGTGTAAAAGCATCAGTGAATAATCGATAAGTGCATAATGGTAGTGCGTCTCCAGGTTTACCAGTGCTGGCGGCAATTAAAAATCTCCCCCTGTACCTGACAGTTTTAACTGTACGTTGCCTCAAACTCGGGCGGATTCGCAAATCTTGGAAACATGAGTTTTTCTTTTTTCTGGGGCTTTATTTTGGTACCGTTTTTGAAAATGCATATGAGTGAAAGAGGCGTCTGTTTCAGTTTCTTGGGCATGAAAAAAAAAATCAATCGGCTGGTCATAGACGCACAACTGTAGCAGAAAATGTACCACAGACCAACAAAAAGAGTATAAGCGTCTTCAGGGGAAAATCATTGAGTGTTTGCCTTCAAGACTTGATGAGCAAACACAAGCAAAAGCACCTGGTTCCTATCTGCCTTTAAAAAGGTGTTATCAGTAAAAATATGGCTCCTTAGTTATTACTAGTGGACACTGCAGGAAAACACAACATCTGCAAATGCACAGGGCCACGCTGACTCTTGTGGAAATGGACAGGAATGTCAGAATGCTTCGTGTTCTTAGGTCTCCAAAGATTTTGGAGAAATAAGCAGGTTGCAGAGTGCAAGCTGGGAGGTTAAGGAAGCTTGTCATGTTACCAGCTTCAATTTTTTTACAGGAATAAAGGAAGTCAATGATAAATCCTCTTAAACTGAGTCTTTCGGTTGCAGACAGAGCTGCCTGCAAGTTACTGGTTGTAGAAAACGGATTTAATCCCGGGGACACCGTGTGGACAGTGACTTTACAGTTTACTGGTGCATAGTTGTGTCCTTCACAACTCAGCCCGAGAGGAAACTGAGCAGGACGCACGTTGAACGGAGTGTTTGCGGTTTGGCTACAGTGAAGAGTCAACTTTGACACGTTTGATTCGGCGACAACATAAGAGCGCGTCGCTGACTGTTTTCGCACAGGAAACGCTGCGAGTGGGAATCTCTTCTATGGGAGTGCATGTTTAAGGCCCAAAAATGTAAAATACAAAACACAACACAATGACGATGCTCTGATATGGCACAGGGATGCCTTGGCTGCAGAGTGTTAAAAGGTACCGATTGCAGCAGTGGAGCGTGAAGAGACATTTTAACTGTGAATGTACCGGTTGGTGAAATGTCAAGCAGCTTGTAAGACAGCGAGAAATGTCCGCGCTTCACGTCGTACACTTAATTTCTCTTGAGAGATAAAAACCGGCAACAGCGAGACAGCGTCATGCAGCCAGACCCTCTGGCTAATCAACTGCGAGCTTCTTGCCTTGTAAAACTACATCAACACTCTTCAAATGCTCCTCGTGTTGCAGTACTAAGCAAGTGGTCTGTCGGAGCACGACCACAGATATCCCACAATAAGTACCGCTTGACTCGTGTCCATTTCAAAACTACATTTTCTCCCCCAAAAGGTCACACTTTTGGGGTTAGTTGCTTCCTTTTTTCGCAGATATGCTAGAGATGAAACTGGAAATCATTTTCAATTAATCCGACTGTTACCTTCTCGAATGATTGACTACTTGATAAGCCTAACACACTTTCCTAGAGCCCAGATTTACTTAAATAAATGTCTAGGTTGTCCAAAATTCTAATTCTGCCCTGAGTTCAACCAATGAATTCTTTGAGAAGCAGAGGAGAAAACATTTGAGGAGAATAATCTGGATACTGTTCCTGTCTTTTAACAACTGAAGCAGAAGTACCGATCCTTGTCTGAGCACAAGTTGGTTTGGGAATTTGGTTAGTTGGCAAAATAAATCCCCACTTATTACCAGGAATCTGTGACAGAAAAGGCAAAAACGGATATTACGGCTGAACTGAGATCAGCTAGATTTGTGCTAACCGTGCGAAGGCAGTTTATCCAAGGGGGCAAAAAAAACAAAAAACACAGAACTATAGCGCCTAAAAACAAATGAGATTATCCAAAATCTCCAAAAGACTCATTCCTACACTGCGTTTAAAAACAGAAAAGGCACACGGCAAAGAACGAAGACGGGGGAAAGGGTCGAGGGAAGGTAGTTTGCAGACAATAAAGCAGAGACAAAACATTTCATCTGAGAGCGCGGACCAGACCGGAAAGTGAGTGGAAACCGTTAAGGGGAGTGTTCTCCGCAATCGGGGGGGTTTTGTTTCGTCTATAGCAGCGGGCCCAGGTCAACACCATCGCTCCGGGTTTTGGCAGGAGACTACATTCTGGGGTCAGGTCAGCAACATGGGGCAGCAGAGCCTCTCGAGAGTCAGGCGCCGCCTCCTGTAGGTCCACAACACTGACACTATCCCACTCCAAAAGAGAGTTACCGTAAAAACATAAAAAAGAAGACATTTTTTTTCAAATATTTGTTTTTCATCTCTTCAGGAGGAAGTGCTCAAAGCCTCCACTTTTGACAAATTAAGGTGCAACTTGCAGAGAAAAATAAAATAAAAATTCATGTCCTCAATGGCAGTCTCATACAAACAGAGACAGGAGGATCAGGTAGGTACCACCCTCCGCCTGCGCACCCCACCTTCTTCCAGCCGGTTCTTCCTGGTCCAATGTGGTTTCAGCTTGGAGATGGAGGGAATGGGGTCAGAGGTAGGGACACCCCATCAGGTAAGGCCGTATCTGGCAGTTCGGCAGGTGGGCGGGGGATTAAAGGTTCAGGGGTTGGGTTAATGTACAAAGATGTGCCTCAATAGCTCATCAGCAGACGGGCGCTGCTTGGTCTCTACAAAGATCCGTTTGAGAAACTCCCGGCAGTGGTCCGACACGTGGGCGGGGAGAACTGGGTTTGTCGGCTGGGTGGCAATCTTAAAGATGGCGGCCATGGCCTCAAACTCTGCCCACGGGGGTCGTTGGGTCAGCATCTCCACGACGGTGCAGCCAACACTCCTGAGGGCAAAATAAGTGTTCAAATCAAGACGCAGTTCGAGATTTTCTTTTCTTAATGGGGTGAAAGGTATCTTATTTTGAGTATAACAACATATTACAGCTGGGAAAAAGTGGATTTCTTATGCAAATGTTATATTTGGCAAGGCAGTTCTGAATTTGGGTTCTGAAATCGTTTCACACAGCAAAACGCTACTATATTCATCATGGCTATTGCAAATTGTTGAGAACGGTTTTGAATAAACCTGGAAATGCATTTAAGCATCAATGTGTGTGTGGTCTCACCAGATGTCGGCCTTCCTGCCGTAGCCCTCTCCACTGATCACTTCCGGGCTCATCCAGTAGGGGGTGCCTGTCACTGACTTGATGCCTGTTCCTGACAGACAGATAGTCTGTAGCCGCCGGCTGGCACCGAAGTCTCCCAGCTTCACGTTACCCACAGAGTCACGAAGGATATTTGCTCCTGAACAAAGAGAAGTCAAACATATCAGCCTGCTTTTGTAGCTGTGGCCAGAACAACACCTCTGCCTTTAAAACCCCTCAAATAAAATAGTCCACCTCACCTTTGATGTCCCTGTGGACGATCATGTTGCTGTGCAGGTAAGAAACGCCTTCCAGGATCTGCCGGGTGTAGCGGCGTGTCACATTTTCCGTCAGTGCTCCGTACGACTTCAACTGGTCCTTAATGGAGCCCTGACAACCGCAGAAATGAAAAATGTAAGCCAGTAAATATCGTGCTTTTCTTGTTTGTGCCATTTTCTTTTAGCGTTTACACAAGTGCAATGTAAATGTGTAACTGAGCACTCACGCCAGGCATGTACTCCATGAAAATGGAGAGCGTTCGCTCCATCGTGTCTCGCAGACAGCCGTAGTACTGGACAATCCGCTCATGGCACAAGTTCTTCAGAAGCTGGATTTCACACTCCAGCGCGCTCACCTCCTATAGGAGGGAGGGAAAAAACACAATCATCTCTTCATGCCATGCTGTCGTTATTCCCCAACTACAATACCATATAAACGTATCGGGTGTTATATATGGATACAGTGTAAATTGAACCAATAATCAACACACGCGTTTCTGGATTCTTACCTTGCTGGTCTCCGGACTCTCCGGGTCAAACTGGACTTGTTTGACTGCCAATTCCCGTCCGGTATCCGCATCATAACAGAGGAAAACCCGTCCGAAGGCACCCTGACCAAGAAGCTTTCCCAGCCTCCAGTTGGTTGGAGCACGTGGAGCTGAGGGCAAATATCAGATATGCTTAAATCACATGAAAAAAAGAAATAGACGAGATCCCTTGTGCACCTCTTTGCTTTGGCAGATGAAAACAGCGTGGGGACTCACAGCGGCTGGGTGGACTGATGTCCATGACGGAGAGGGTGGGAGCGGTCGTCAGATTGGGGTTGGACTCAATGTCGCTGCCCCTCCGTGGCCTTCTGGTGGGTCCCGGGACCTCTTCCAGGTCGGGTGTGAAGACGCTGCTGCCGCTGCTGGTGCTGGGCGACTGCTCGGTTGGACTAAAGCTGACAGGCGAGCGGAAGCCGTGAACCTGTGTTCGCCGAGCCCGGGGGAAGGTCTTCCTCCCTGCCAAGCAGAGGAAGGGGTTATGAATGTTCTCTAAATAATTAAGAATCAATATCTTTTAGGGTCAAAGAGAAAACTTGCCCACCATCACTGTAGTCTTGCAGGCCAAAGGGAATGCCATATCGCCGAGGATACGTTCCCCCTTTCCCCACCTTCTCAAACACTGGGATGTCGTACTCTGCAGACAAAGAAGAGGGTGGCGATGAGGAGAAGTGACATCCAACCTACAACAACAGTCGCACTATTCTTGACTGTTCTGCAAACACACCCATGCACACATGTACCTGGATAGTCCTGGTGGTTGTCTGGGTAGCTCTGCGCTCTGGGCATCCTGGACTTTGGGTAGTCGCTGCATGAAGACACAACGACACACAAAACTCGAACCTTTAATTATTTACAGTGTGAAATTACAAACATTTTAACGTGAGTGTGATTTACTTGAGTGCATTTCAGGGCTTTATTATGTGGGAAGATATAGGTCGTGAGTATCTCCAGATATTTAATATTAAAAGACTCTGATCCTTAATTATTAAAGAGGATTTATAAACAACAGTAGTCCTGGTATCTGATTCCTTAAGTGCATTGTTCTATAATTAAAACACCGAGTTCCTGACCTGTCCAGTGGGCTGTCTAAAGAAGGACAACTCCCAGAGGCCGAGTTCTCTGGACTGCTCATGGACAGTGGGTCCAACATCTGGAGACAACAAAGAACAAGACACTTGCATCAGTCAGTACATCCTCTTCAGTGCACTGTACTTAAGAATCAGTTTAGCAGACCGACTGATGACCCGTAAGTTCAAATTTCTGAGTGGAGGTACCTGGTCCATGCTCTCAGGAATGAACTCTCCCTCGCTGTTGATGCTGGTGAAGGAGCCGTTTCTCGCCACCTGCTGGAGAGCGTCGGGAATGTATCCTGGAGGAGGAGAGCTGCGATCCGTCGAATGGGAGCCTGAGGTTGTTTGGGGGAGTGGGAACCATATTAATAAATATTTGTGCTGCATACTTGCATACTGCTTGTGTGAATCACACTGGTAGCAAACAGGAAAACTAAAAACCTGCATTTTTTGTTGGATATTTAGTTTTTGAATATATTTGAGTATGTTTATTGTCTCTTCATCTCCATTTAAAAAGAATTCTGGATAGTTTCACCTATTAACGCCAGCATACTCTTCTTGTCGACCGCCCTGATTCCTGTGTTGTCCAGCTCCTCGTGTGACGGCAAGAGGTCCATGTTAGAGGAAGAGTTCTAGCGAAACAGTGACACAAAAAAGGCTTTTAACAAAACAGAACAGGACAACAAAAACAGCTTTTACGACACTGCAAGAAGAGTCAGGGGACAACTCAAATTCTTCCCATGCCGAGACATTTTCTCATAGATCTATTTAAAAATAAAGAAGAAGGGGGGAATAGTGCAAAAAAAGGTTTTAAATGACTTGCTCTATTTACTTTATTTGTACTATTCTTTGATACACAGAAAAAATAAAGCAGCTGTGACGTTGTTAAATAAATCAAATTTGAATGGCACTAGAAAAACACTTATCTCCACCAAGGCCAAACAATCCTACACACACATGTCCAGCTCTTATGAGAGAGAAATAAAAACTCTTATAATCTGCAACAACCTGCAACAACTCATAGATCTCAATAGCATAAATATTTCCTGAAATTACTTTCCTAAAAGACAGACAAAAATGCAGAAAGATGCAGTTTTCCTGAAAAATTCTGAATCTGCACAATAACTTTGACACTTTACTAAGGCTACATATAATCTAACATCAGCTAGCTATATTTTGTAGTGGTTGATCAGACTAAAAATGCCCTTGAAAATCATTAAATTCTGCCTTGTACGGTTACTCTAGCAGAATAAAACCATTCAACCAGAAAACAAACCTTTTCTTATCACCAGTACTTCTGTGCAAGAGTAAATTGTGCCCAATAATAAAACTTGGGCTATTCCTTGGATGTGAGAGCTGCTGACCTGAGAGGACATCTGCAGCACCAGGAGGATCTTCAGGCTCTTCATGTGAACGCTGCGATCCAGCAGCTCCACGGCCTTGTCCAGGTCATCCTGAGTCGTCAGTGGAATCACCAGCTGCAAAAAGAGAGAGAAACACAAATTTGGTGTACATATCTTGTACATTTTATTCAATATCAATAATTTTAAATGTGCAGCTTTGTACCTCATTATTGGTGTAGTGAAGGTCCATCATCTGACCGAAAGCCACTTTGGCTTTAGACCTCAGGTCGTCCAGCTGGACAGGGCGAGGAAACTGCAAAATCCTACGGACAAGAAAAGATCAGGAGGTCAGAGGTCGGGAGGGCACGGCTACAGATCTCCACTGCTGATTTCAGAGACTTGAGCAACATCAAAGTCTCACCTCTTCTCCCCTTTGAACTCGAACTTCACTCTGACATCGTTCTGCCACAGACAGTTCAGCAAAAGACGACGAGCGTGTCAAGAGATGAAAACAGAGCATTACACACAGCAGGGGGACAAATTAATCCTTTCACTGATATCATATCAAGTAATTATTAAAACCCATCACCGATTACAAAATAGTGGCAATCAACGCAACTAAGATCCAGTGCACATTGGTTTCTTTACTGGTCTCTTTCATTGTATTGCTTTGCTGTTGCAACATTATACCCATTTCATATTACGATTTTTGCCCGACATTGTGCTTTTGAGGCTACCTGGTTCTTGGGCGAGGAGGCTTTGGGTTTGCCCAGGTCCGACAGGAACATGGCAGGACGGCTAGAGCGGTGCAGTTCGGCCAAGTCCTGCATGATTGAGTTCAGCGCCTCCTGCTCATCTGAGTGACGGCAAGGCGACAAACATTACTGTGAATCAACTATGTTTTGCAATGCATCAGTTGAAGTGCACAATACTTTCCACAGCTCTTTTTTTCACATTTTCAAATCCTAAAATACACTTACTATACACACTGTACACATACTTTTTATCTGTGTTTCCAGACCTGCAGTTTTAACATGTCATACCACTTGCAGAGGAGCACATCACACAAAGGTTTATTGTAATATAAAGGTGTCAAAGAGACATTGTTCAGAGAGAGAGAGAAAAAAAAAAAAAACATTCCTTTGGTTGTGAGTTTGACAAAAGACAAAATCCTGGCCTCCTGCCAGACAGTAACACAATCTTGAAAACACGCACACACATACCCATCATCATGGCACAGCGATTAACCCAGGAGGCCAGGAAAGAGGATTCTCCCATCAAAGGGATTCCTTTCTCCTGAAACAGCAAAAGAACAACATAAATCTTGACGTGCAGATGAGTGGGACACAAGTTAGAGCCTGAAGCTGCTGACGGACCCATCTGTAAACAGTGAGCGGAGCCAGAAAACCTCTCGACTGCATGGGTAAGATGTGTCTGAGGGCTGAGAACCACAATAACTGAGGATATTAATGTTTGTGTAAAAGTATAAGGCATTTCTGAATTTATTTGGGAGACAATACTTCATCGTATGGTTTGAGAATTTGTTTTGCTTAGTACTGTAAAGTGTTGCTTCTATGTTTTCTATACAAATGACATTAGACAATTAGTTCCAGCTTTATGGGGCTAGTAAACAGAGAGTGTATTGCAAAAAAGCAACGGTGTATATAAATTGGTTATTATTATTGATGCAGTCATGCACGAGCAGCGTGATGATGTAGCTGGCCACTGCAGAACAGAACAAATTTAAAACCCATAAACTGTAGGGAAATATGATTTTTAAATATATATCACATTTCAGACATGGATCTGGAAATCAAAAATGTAATATGCTAAGTAAGGAGCAATCAAAACACCCAGATGGATGTGGGGGAAAAAGTCGGGCTGCGGGTCCCTATATTCATTATTCACTAATTTGCTGATTATCTTTATGAACGATTTGTTGATCATTTGGTTGATGAAACATGAAAAAGTGCCTGTCACTACAACTTTGGATGAATGTAGCGTCTTCAAATGACATCTTGGATTGTTTGCACATTAACAGGAAATGTTGTCAGGATGAAATCTAAGAATATCGGCTATTTTTGCTTGAAATATGAAAAGAGGGAATAATCTATCGTCCAAATAGTTGCACGTTGTATTTCAATTGACCAAGTGATCCCCTTGAAACTGGAGTAAAAAGTACAATAACTTCCTCTGAGGTGAAGGGGGGCAGACAGACTACCACACACATGGATAAAGACAATCCATTCTTATGTGATGATTAAATGATCCTTAGTTGCAGCCATTAGCATAACATTGTGTGGGATATCATAAGAATTAGGCATAAATATACCCCCCAGCATTTCTCCTGCACAATCACCACCACTAGCTGTCATTGTTAAATGTTGGTTGTTGCTGTGAGGTGGTGCAGATACCATTCAACACTACTGACAGTGCGGTGGGTCTGGATATTTAAGTCTGGACGGTCAAGATGGCCTCTGCTGATGAGGACCTGATTGGATATTGCTGATCGATCACTGTCTGCAGCCGACGTCAAATCGGACTATTCCACCACGCTGGTGAGAGCAGGCTGCAACATCAACATTAGCTTAGCACTTTCCCTGTCGTGCGGCTAATGGTGCATCCTCTGCAAAACACCGTTTTGGGGCCGATCGCTGCAAAGTTGACACCAACAACACTGCCACTGTTATGGCCTGCTTTGGTAGATAATTAGCTTTAAATGAACTTGCTAGCGTTAGCTGAGCAGCCCCTGGAAGCTAAGATTGACTTAACAACTGTTGTTAGCGAATTCAGTCTTGCGTGTCACGATACAATGATGTCAACAGATGATTTTGCACGTTAGGAAATGACCCAAACACAGTCAGCTGCTAAGCTAGAGCTGAGAGAGGAAGCTAAGTGGCTAGTCGAGAGTTCCGTACACAGCTAGCTGTCAGGGCCAGGGAAGTTGACAAGCTAAGCTAATGCTAATTCGGAGCTCTCCCTCTGTCTCTCTCTCTCGCTCTCTCGCAGTGCACGGCCGCGCAGAAAGCGAGAATCAAACGCGGACACATGTCAAGTGTGGGCCGACCGGTGTGCGGCCTCACCTGGGCGCGATGCGGTCCGTGCTCACTCCCTCATCCACAGGGCCGGCGACGGGAGCCCCGGGCCCTGCGGTGAGAGATGGCTGCAGGAAGCAGAAGTTTGTCAGTCCGCTCACAACTTCACTCGAGTCCTGCTGGGCCGCGGCGACGAGGCCCGGCGGCTGTCAGGCCGAACCCCGGCGGATCTCTTCCGGCAGCAGCGCGGACGAGATGGCGGCGTGTCCGAAGCAACCCTCCCGGTGTCTGCGCCGCGATGAGAGGGCAAAGTTAACGCGCAGCTTCCATTTAGTTTTACTCCACACGCTGCTTTGACGGTAGCTTCGCTCGCTGTTTCCCCCACAATCGCGTCAAGTTGGCGGATGACACACAAAAGCCCACCGGAAGATTTTGATATTTTGCTGACAAAATAAAAGCAGGAAATGTCTTGTGGTCGTTTTTCCCCACCCGATGTAGAATTGGGGGGCTTTACGTTGACAGGTATCAACCGGAAATGATCCATTTCAGTTTGGAGCGCTTGACAGCCTCTTTGGAGGAGTCCAACAAAAACACAACTTCTGATGTGAATGAAATGTATTAATTTCCTGCATCACTCGTCAAATCCTGTCAGATAAACGTGTGAGATAGATTTTTGCATGAGCTGGTCCATAACTACAACCTTTAATAATACAATGAACGCCATCTGATTTCACTAATACTGACTAAATGCTCATTTAACACGCAGACAAACTCTAAATTCAAGTATAAAGTAAAACAACATTAGCTCAATTACCTTCGCAAAGACTGGAATAAAACAGCCCTATATTTTCAATGATTGTTTAGCTATATTCAAAAAGATATAATTAATTTGAAGAAGATTTATTGTCATTCCAAAACATGATGTAAATGAGATTGAATGAAACTAAGCACGGGGCAAGCAGCAATGAAATAGAATACTAGAAGCAGCAAATGCACACTATGAAGTAAAAACAATAAAACAATAGAATCTCAAACTCGACAAGGATAATTGCCATTCTAATAAATGTGTTCATTTAAATGATTTATAATCATATTGTCATTATGGATTCATAGATCATATTTCCTACACTTTGAAATAGTGATATTTCGACCATCCAATTGGATTTGATTTTAATTACCGTCTTTACAAGGACAAAGTATGTAGTAATAAACCAACGCTGCATCAAACCACACTAACTGTGATGCCACTTACTAAGGTGTACACATTTGCCTGCATGCAAGATTAATTAACTGCTTCATTTAAAAAAAAAATAATTTGTGAGATTTAACGTTGCTGTTGCAAATACAACTTTCTTGTCAATAGAAAGTTGCGACTCTTATTCTGAAAGGAATCCTTCTTCCGGCGTCACCTCCGGTCGATGTCGCCTTCTCACAACATCGGGCTAGAGCCGCGGCTGGGAGCTAACGTGAACGCAGTTGTAACAACACACAGGGGCGAACAGAAACAGGCAAAACATGTCAGACTCGGTGAGATGAACACTTTGAACTGTATTTTACTATTCGCCGTCCTCGTGAAATGAAAGAAATTGACGTTGTCGTGATTTTTTCGCGGCGGGCTGCCTCCTGTGCGGTGGTTTTCGAACGCGCTTAGCCGTTAGCTCCGTGTAGCTTCAGGGCCCACAGGGCTCAGCTGAACAGCTAGCATGGCTTTCTCTGTTCGCGTTCAAAGTTCCGTCCTCGGGAACAACAAGCCTCGCTCGCATGTGGAAACCCGAGATGTAAACGTGCCCGAGTCTCGGCGTGTCGGCACAATCCGCTAAAAAACCAGCCCCTGTGGGTCTGCCCCGAAGCGTGCGTGTGGCGTTTTGAATGCTTCGTGCTTTATTTGTTGTTGTTTTTTTTTTGTCTTCTTTTCTTCCCAAGGAGACAAAACCATCCAGCCAAGACGGTGGGGACAAGAAGGACGGGGAGTACATCAAGTTAAAAGTGATCGGGCAGGTGGGTAACGGTGCGGGGAGGATGGATGGGACCCGTCGAGCTCAACCTAGCGATGTGTAGCATTGGACGTTAGCTGTTGGTGCAGAGTCCCTCCATCCACAAATAACACTTGAGTAAAAAAAAACATGTTATAATCCTTTTTTTAATGAGAGAATATGTTTCCCTTTGTCATACGTGTCATGTGTTGGCTGTTGTTACTGTTGTTATAAGGGTTATACAATGTAATTACAAAATATGTATGTAGTACTATGGTAATATATGGGATAGTTGCTTACTTGTGCATTAAAAACACTAGAGGTGCATGGATAAGGAATGTCAAAGCCTCTTGAAAGTAACCAACAATAATCTGTTTGTTGTTCCATCCTCAATCAACTAAGTTTTATTTGTATAGCCCATATTCATAAATCACAATTTGTCTCATAGGGCTTTAACAAGGTGCATCGCCCTTAACCCTCAACAAGAGTAAGGAAAAACTACCCCAAAAAAAACATATTACCAGTGGGGAAAAAACGTAGAAACCTCAGAGAGAGCCACATGTGAGGGATCCCTCTCCCAGGACGGACAGAAGTGCTATAGATGTCGCGTGTAACTGAGATCAACTACAAAATAACAGTATTTACAACATTGATTAGAAGAAGCAATGCTTCAGACAATCATGCCATATAATTAGATACAGATCATTTTATTATGTGTTTCTATATTTAACCTTTTTCTTGACTACTTATATTGACCTAGCAGCACATTGCTTCCTTCTTTCTCACAGTACTGATATGTATTGGTAGTAAACAAAGAAAGCTTGGGCCTCGTTGCTTCATGCCGGCACTTCCGCCACTTCTAATCATTGTTTTCTCTCACCGCCCACAGGACAGCAGTGAAATCCACTTTAAGGTGAAAATGACGACACATTTAAAAAAGCTGAAGGAGTCTTACAGCCAGAGACAGGTACGAGGGAAGAGGGAAATCAGTGCCTGTTACCGAATGATAAAAGTTAGATCTTCTGTGTCAAACGATGTCAGAAAAGCATTGGAATTATAGATCACAAACAAGTTTGTCTGTCTCTTTCAGGGCGTCCCAGCAAGCACGCTACGGTTTCTGTTTGAAGGACAGAGAATCGCAGATAACCAAACTCCAAAAGAGGTAAAACTTGTTTCTCTTGACATGAGCATCTGATTATTGTTCAGCTGAGTAAAATGGCACATATATACAGTATCGACACACAGGCAGCAGGAGTAAATCAGTGGACAATTGGTTGTTGCAATATTTGATAATAAAACCATGATATGAACAATGAAACAATAATATAATGTCTGAATGTTTAGTTGGCTGGTATTGTCACTGATAAAAGCTGTTTTTTTTTCCCAAAGCTTGGACACTGCTAAAATTCTATTACTGTTATGCTTTAATTTGGTGGGAAATTATTAATAAAGGGTTTTTGTCATTATGAAAAATTAATACGGAGAAGAAGAACTTCAAAGAAGAGTGTCGTGAGAATCTAATTCATGTGTTGTTGATTCTGTTACTAAAAATGTCTCTCCTCTGCTGTTCCGGTCAGCTGGGGATGGAGGACGAGGACGTCATCGAGGTTTATCAAGAACAGACCGGTGGACTTTGGAATGATTAAACCCCCAGCATTTCTAAATCTTTATTTTTTTTTTTCTTCTTTTCTTTTCTTTTTTCTTCTGATTTTGTATTTTATTTTGTATGTATGTACGTATTTTTTGTTCAGTTTCAAACCATCTGGATCAAAACCGACTCTATCAGGGCTTCCATGCGTGACAGGAAGGTGAATGAACTGAGGTAAGCGGACGAGGAAAAGGACATCGGGTCTCTTATTCTGAAGTGCAGGGATGCTCGTGCTGTTGACCCGAGCAATAGCATTCAGTAGCATAGTATCTTGTTTGTGGTGTGTTTTTGTTTCCTTTATCGTGTCTTGTTGGTGGTGTCGGCAGAAGCAAGTAATCCTATCAAGGACCAGACTGCGTTTAAAGGAACAGTTCAGCCAAAAGTGATCTTCATATAGTTGTAAGACGAGTAGTGTTGTTGTCATATGATACTACACAGCAAGTGCACTTGTACAGCTGGGCTTTAACTTAAAGGAAAATAAAGTGGCCGTGATCACGTTTGCTCAGAATTAAAAAAAATCAGAAGACTCGAGGTCAAGTTTAAGTTATATGTTATACTGAGGATGAACAAATGTGATGGTGTTGGTTTGTTTGAATTTTTAGGTCCCAAACATGATTTCTTGAAATTCTAAGAGTCTCTCTCTGAAAACTTGGTGATCGTGTTCCAAATATCAGACTATCAAAGCCGCTGCTGGGGGTTTGATAGCTTGAGGGAACTGGAACAAACTGAGCAAACATCGTCACAAAAGCAATTTCTGGATTAAGTATTCCTTTATGGCTAGTTGTGGTTTTAAAAAACATCATCTTGCATTTCATTTGTACAGAGGAATTCGAAGCACCCAGTTAGATGTTAGAAGATGCGGTTATTTGTACAAAAGGCAGTCCATTCCACACGTTTACATTCAGGGCATTTAGCAGATTGAGGGTTTGTCGACACACGTGCTCATAAACAGCTGGACTCCTCATCCTCAAATCCACAACGTTTGTTATTTGCTTTTACAGCCTCTGTCTATCATGTATGAAGAACTGCACCATGGAGAAATTGTAAAATTCTGATTATAATTGACATTTGAGAATTTTTTTTAAACGACAATTGTGCTTGACTTGTATATGTTGTGTTCAGTATTAGTGTGTTTGAATGACATGCCACATGTATCTCCAGTGTCGTCTTTTTATTTATATTGGAGGGTTCCATTCTGTGAAGATATATAGAAATATATATATATATAAACCTGTTCTGGATATATCTTGCTCCCTGACATTCACAGTGTTTTAAACTCTGTTCTCCAGCAGTTTGTGCAAGAAGAAAATCTTGCCAATATTCACACAAGTCATCTACGCACAGTGAACTGCGGTGTCAGCGCTTGTTTTTAAAGTTTTTCTTTCTCTTTTTGGGATGAAACTCTGAAATCTGTGTACTGTATGAAGTTCCTCAAGAGGGTTAAGATCATCAGCAGCCCCCCAAAACTTATGTCAACTGAAATTAGCGAGAAGGGTGAATGGGGAAACAAAGATAGTGGCAAGATGGAGATGCTCAACTCCTGAAGGAGGAAATAACCACAAAAATGTCTTTCTTGTTTTTTTCTCAGTCTGGTTATTTCACTCTTCACAAACACTCAAAATGTCAGGTTAAAGATGCACCTCCGGGATTCTACAAGGAAATAATTATCCTTCCCTTGCCATCATCTCCCGGAGGTGTATGTGTGTGGCACAAAGAAAACCTGTCTTTTCAAAGTAAAACATTGCCTCAATTGGGTTTTCGCAGCCTAACAGACCTTTCGTACTCTTACCTTGTGCATCAGTGAGCAGCTCAGGTGAAGCAGACCCCACCCAAACCCTTCTTGAGTAAGGGTGGACTGTGATCTGAGCCATAGCACTGATCTCCGTGAGGTGAAGGGACCGTTCATCATTAGAGGAACATTGATACAGATGGTTTGAAATTCTGGAAATGAGCTTTTTGCTTTTTTTGAATAAAATATTTAAAGAAATAACTGCAGTGTGTCGTATGTTTTATTATTATACAATATTCGGAAGTCCTGCTTTACCTCATGTTCTAAAGTGCAATTTGTGATTGGTGACTAAACAGCGACAGGGTCAAAGTCTTCTAGACACAACAAAAGCATTAAAATGTCCATTTATGGAAGATTTATATCCCTTTGTTTTGTTTTCAGAGGCCCAAAGAAAATGAAACTCACTTTACATTAAAGACAATCATTTATTTGAGTCCAAATATGGAACAAAATCAATACAGTAAAAAAAGTTTAACTTAATAATGCAAAAAGCTTCGTAATCTGAGGAGGAAGTGAAGGACATTGACACAATAAAATCATTATTTACAGCCTAAGTTGTGATGTGCATTTGATATCGCTCACCGACTTTACTGTCATTAATATTTAATGCATCACTGAAGCTTTAAAGCAGCTTAGACAACATATAACTGCAGCGAAAGATTAATATCGTAAGAGCATCCCTGATGAATCTTTCATGGCTGTAATATTAACACATCACGGCATGTTTTCCTGGCCACATTAGGCCGGTATTTCAGTTGATGTTTTCCGCATCCAACCAAAGTGCTTTTGGTTTTTGTCACAGTTTGAGGCATCAAGTTAATTTGCAAGGCACGAGGTGAATCATTCAATTCAATCCTCCTGTGGGGCGTGAAAGAAGATGAGTCACTGGAATCAAAGAGCTGCAGTGTTGCTGAAACACAAACTCAGCTTATGGCGCAAGAGACACACAACTTGTCCATTGGAGACACAATGTAAACCACCTTTTAAACTGTGAATATCTCAATATGTGCTTCCTCTGTGGTCTGATCACAAGTGTTCGTGGGACTCAAACGCTGGATTGTTTCCCCCCCCCTGACTGTCAGACACAGGTTGTGCACGTGATGACCTGTCCACGTGCACCTGTTCTGTTAGAGATGGCTGGATCCCGCGCTGAGGCCTCGCTGGTATTTTGTACATACAGAAAATAATCCCAGAGACAATCATCAGGATTGTTCCCATCATCCCGACCCCTATGCCGCACCCCACATGCTGGGAATGCGGCGCCTGGGGCATTTTGAACTCAGGGGGGAACTTGATGGTCTGATTGGTCACCACTGAGGTCAGATTCCACACCAGAGGGATGAGAGACATCACAGCAGCCAACAAGCACAGAGCTCCAGTGGCGAAGAAGGATAAGCGCAATGGCGTGTCCTTCCCCATCCCAAAGTAGATGTTCCTCAGGGCGTAAACTCCGCCGGCGTTCCCACAAAGCCCCGCCAGCAGGGACAGCACCATGAGAACCTGACCCGCCTGAATCTCCGGTGGTGTGAAGGCCTCAGTCAGGCTGATGTACTTGCAGTGCATGACCTTGAATCCGGGCGACACCATGGTGTGGCTGTTGAAGCAGGTCCTCCAGATGCCCACCCAGGCCAGACCGGAGCTGATGAACTCCCTGTCAGACACCTGCCATACCCTCCACTGGATGAGTCCGAGTGCCACGGCCGTGAGAGTCCAGCCCACGCAGCTCAGCCAGAGGGCGCCGAGCTGGGCGTGGGCCGTGTGAGCCAGGTAGACCATGGGGCCACGACAGATCCTGAGGAAGTCCTGGTCCAAGGTGTGGTGTTGTGATCACACTTTACGCCCCTTGGTCTCTCGTACTCCAGCTCGTTCAGCCTCTTCCTCTTGTTTACGCTCTTCTCCACCTCTTTTCCTGATGCTCTTTTGTCACCAGGGAAACCTGGCAAACAATCACCGGCAGCTTCCTCTGAGAAAACAGAAACACAGACACAGATGTAACTTCTCTTCAGTGTGTCGGCACAGTCAGAAGGTGGCCGTTTTCTTATGTTTCAGTAATTTATTTATTAGTAATTTTCACTTATAAAGATTAGATTATGAACAGCTGTTTTGTATTTATGTTCTTTTGTGTATTAATACATACACACTGACATGTATTTATAGGGATAAAGTAAACTAATAAAGTCACTGTGGGAAGTTTTAGACAGAAACTTATGCCCTGCTGAAGAAAGACTGTTTCAAATTGGAAGTTCTTTACTGCATGTTAGCAAATAATATAATAATAATATAATGTAGCCTAAAATTTATCAATTTTGATTAGTAACTTAGTAGAAATAAGCAAACGAACAACTTATAATTTAGTTAGTTGGTATCATAAGATGTTTACTTCATGTCACTCACCGTCACTCCCACTGTAAAACTGAACGTATGTTATCGTTTCATCATGGGACCTTCTCCCCATAAATAGATTTGTCGGATATTCACAAATTAAAAAATATATTTATAAGCATGTGATTGTGGTGGGAAAATCAAGTCTTGTGAGCCTCATCAGGGGAAAAGGCGCCGCAGTCATGTGTGAGATTTACGATGGTGTGTGTCAGTGATGTTAATCAAATACGCTTGTTTGGCTACACACTGACCATGTTTGTTCTTCATCTTCTGTTGTTCCATTATGATGAGGAGCTGTTAAGCAGCCGCACACATGTACAACACAACATCATCCGTTGTCTCGTCTCTTGTCTTTCTGTTTGTTGGTGGAGATGTTTGTTGTGCATGTAATAGGATTGAAATGTTGCATTAATTCTACAATATGTGAACTATTGAAAGCCATGATAGCATAAAAGGAGGCTTGATCAAAACCTGAATATATGGAATCAATAATGATAAATGACGCTTTTATATCATTTTTCCACAATCCATGACTACACATTCTGAGAAAACACCCAAAAACTAATACCTGCATTAATTTCTTATCAGTTTCATCACTTGAAATATAAAAAAGTAAGTCATATCATTAACTATATCATTAATCACATACAAAGTATTTTTTTGACGTACCTGAGTGTGGCTCCTGAGTCGTCTTCAAACTCAGACGCTACGAAGCAGATGCAGTATAACACTTCCTCATGTTGCTGCTAAAAAAACCTAGATACAGTTTCCCAGAACATCTGTGAACTGTGAATGATTGACAGTATAAAGGTGGGGCGCACGGTTTATTGTTACAGGAATTGAGTCTTTCACCTCGCTTTGAACTCTTTCATATCTTGTGTGAACCATGTGCTTCATCACATTTCAATCTGCAGTTTTAACAATTCCCCCGTATGTATTTACAATTTCTTGGCTCACTTAGATCCTAAAATATATATTTTTTCCCCTTATTTTCTAGAAACATTCCTTAATTTGCAGGGTTATATTCAATTTTCCTGAAATTAAGGATTATCGTTAGAAAAAAAATGACCAAAATTGATTAGTTCTAGATGGATAAAATATTGTTTGGTATTTATTACCTGTTCTATCATTTTATAAACACAGAAATACTGCTCAAAAGATTAAATACCTTTGTCCTTTGGGCTGTGTACGGTGAACAAATACTCATATAATTGAATATTTATGTTTGTAATTTAAAAAACAAATATAGAAACACTTATTTGCACTCAATTGAAGCAGAATTTGAGTTTATTCTTGCCGTTGCATTGTAAAACAGGTAAGGAAGCCTAAGTAGGCCTCTGTCTCCACCTCGGATAGATAAGTCATGGCTCAGTAAGAAGGAGGAACGCATGATAACATCGTACAGTCTCTTGAAACCTCCTGTGAGATGTTGGACAGGGAAGTCGGTGTCACATTTCTCCCCTGAGAAGAGAAAGGAAAAAACATGATACGCAAAACAAAACTCCAACTCCAACTCACAACAGGTGCAGTAAAGGTGTAAAATGTCCCAGCATGAGGCCATAAAAGTATGTCATCACTGAGTGTCAACAACAGGAAACCAAAGGGTGTGAGTGTTCCACTGGATTATGAACGACCTGCAGTTGAAGCCAATTTCACCAATTCCAAGCAATGAAAGTGTGATGAGCGCTTGATAAATATTTAAATATCATTAGAAAAAAAGCAAATAGGCAATAAAATAAAATTCTAATTAATTAATTATGGCAATCAGATGTATTTGATTGATTTTATGGGGCAAAATTTAATTTTAAAAGCTAATTGTAGAGAGAATTGTGTATAGATCGACAGTTTTGCATCTCGATTGATTCAATTCTTTCCCACACTGACACAGATTTGTTTCTAAAGTGTTTCTATACATATCATGTTGTGTAACAGTGCAAAGTGTCCCGTTCAATTACTTGAATGTTGCATAATAGCATTATCTTGCGTATTTTTTCACCTTTGCGCTTTATCTATTCTGAGACTTCTCGGGTTCCGTCGATCTGTCACAACAACAGAGCGGTAGAAAAGACAGAGGTCCCACTTTGACGTGGTTTTGCTGTACCATATTGAGGCAGAAGGTAAGGCCTCGAGTATGGAGGACGAAAAATGGTTCCTTGAGTATAAATAAATAAATGTATAAATAAATACACACATACATAAATAAAAGAATAAATAAATAAATAAAAGGTGAAATAAATGCTGAAATAAATAAATACATTTGAAAATACATTTAAGACATTTAATTATTTATGTCCTGTTTAATCAAAACCTTTTATGTGTATGTATGTATTTATTTATGTATTTATTTATACTTAAGGAACCAAAATGTGGATGATTAACATTTTTGATATAAGTGTTAAAGTTTCTGTTTCCCCAACATACATAATCTTATCCCTCATTCAAACAACAAAAACATCATGAAAGGATACACCCAAAAAGGTTTTATAATTAGATTTTGCATATTCTTTCCATTCAGTTAAATGATCGACTGAGGAAGTGGGTGAGAGGAGGATGTTGGCTGTAAGCTGAATTCCATCATGGGTGACCCCTCTCACCCCCTATGTGACACTGTGGAGGCCCTAAGCGGCTCTTTCAGCAGCAGACTGCTCCCCCCACAGTGCAAAGAACGCTTCTGCAGGCATTCCCACAACTGTCAGACTCTACAACACCATCTGAAATATAAAATACTGCACTCTACTCATACTAATTGCTCTATTTCTAACTGAAAAAAATAACCTTTTGCACATTTGTGTCACGATGTCCTTATATTTATGTAGAAATGTTTTTACTTTATAACATTTCTATACAAACCAATACAGTGAAAGGTGTATGTTATGCACTTTTTATTACATTTTTATTCTATTGCCTTTTTTTATATATACTTTTAAAATTCTCTTGTCTTTACCTCATTCTGACCTGCCTGCTGTTGTAACAACTGAATTTCCCGAGTATGTGGCACAATAAAGTTTTAACTTATCTTATCTTATGTTATCTTATCGTATCTTTAATGCCTTTCCAGTATGTGCATATATACATATATTTAAATGTTTCTCGTTTTCTTTAGATGTTTCTCGCTTTTTTATTGATATTTTAGTTTTAATAACTGACGGCACCAGGCAGAGACAAGAGAGCTAAGAAGTGATTTGCATTGATAACTTGTTTATTTATGCATATGACAATAAAGCCATTGAACCTTTGAACCTTTTAAAAACACTATGTTAATCACATTTCTTGTTTATGTTTGACCTGAAATAAATATACATTATGACTTATAATCTCTAGTATGAATAATGAATGATGATTTTGAGTTATTATTATAGTATATTTGGAGTTAATATCAGTATTTTATGACTGGTATCGCTTTAAGGAACCACACTCGCTGGTGCGTGGCTGAGGAGTCGGACCTCCCCGCCCCGCAGACGATCTTTGCAGCTAGCAGCGCCTCTCCGTGTCAACACCAGGAGATGAGCGGCGTAACCAGCGGTCGTTAGCAGCTGCTGAAAGCCGACGGACGTGCGTGTTTCGCGGGGAGCGGAGCTAAGAACCAGCTGGTAAGGAAGAACCACCTTGAATTAGCTTGTTTCCAATACAACCGAGGGGTGACACATGTGGGTTTGAGCTAGCTCGGTTAGCTGGACGGGACTAGCTGCTGATAGCTAGCCAGGGATTAACGTTTATTTATGGCTTTTTGTAAGAGGTCGCGTGGAGTCAAGCTAATTTCTGACAAGTGTCATTCCGCGTGTCAGGTGGTTGACAAGCGGAGAAATGAAACCACAACTGCTTTTGTTCTGACTGTTTCCCTCCTGGCTGCCAGTTTATAAGCCGCAAGGGGTCTCCCCCCCCCCCTGTAACTCAAAGCCCACATGCTTTATTTGCACTGACGAGATGTGTCATTGTGTTGCAGGTCTGCATCCAGGAGTGACAGCAGCCCCTGAAGTGTGTGTGTGTGACATGCACATGGAGTGACCAGCCCCACTCATGGAAACCCAGAGGAAGAGGTCGGTCCCTGCAGAGGGAGGGAGGGGGGGGGGTTGTTTAACTCCTCTGGCTGGATGTGATCACCATGTGACACCGCCTACAGATGGACTTGTGCTCGCTTCTGCTTTCCCCCCACAGAACCTCTGTTGTTCGGAGGCAAATCTTATCAGAGAGGGAGGAAGAAGGAGGAGGGGTGGGGGGGTGTAAAACAGTGGCTCAGGCCACATCCTGAGATGCTGCAGGAAGTTTGTCAGCTTCTTTTCGGCTCTGTCAGCCGCCCACACCTCGGTGTCTTTAATCTGCATCGCCCTCACAACTGTTATGATTAGGTCTTTTTCTCGAACGGATTGTGCTAACAAGTGTTATTACTCTTCTATCCAAATCCGGACACATCTTTGTGCTCTCAGTCACTCATTATGGTTCCAAATGGTTCTGTTCCTTCCAGCTCTGGGGATGATGAGGGAGGAGAGCGAGGCCTGCTCCACACCTGGAAGGGCTACTCCTGCAGCGTCACCCCAGACAGGCTGCTTCTACCCCGGCCCGTCCTTCAGGTCGCCCTGGGCATACGACACGGAGTTCTGTTGGTGGAAGGTAAAACTATTGCAAAGAGTGGCGTCATTGTTTTCATTTCAAAACTTGAGTAATCCCTCTTTGATTTCGTTGTTGTTGTTGTTACTTCCAATTCAGGAGGACAGGTGTACAGTTTTGGGGAGCTGCCATGGAAGCAGAGTCATGTCCCCGGTGGACCCACCCAGGAATGTGCTCTCAGCGGGCAGCGTGTGGTCGCCATTGCAGCTGGCAGTTTCCACAGCGGGGCGGTGACGGAGGATGGCGGCGTCCACATGTGGGGGGACAATGGGGCAGGACAGTGTGGCCTGTCGGGCCTCAGTGCCGTCCCCAACCCGACTCCGGTGGCTCTGGTGGACTCGAACTCCAGTCCCCCGCAGACGGTGCCTGTGCTGGAGCTGGCCTGTGGGGAACAGCACACCCTGGCGCTGACGGTCCAGCGGGAGGTGTGGGCATGGGGCAGCGGTTGCCAGCTGGGCCTCAATGCTGCCACCTTTCCCGTGTGTAAGCCCCAAAAGGTTGAACACTTAGCAGGGAGGTATGTACTTCAGGTGGCCTGCGGGGCTTTACACAGCCTGGCTCTGGTGCGCTGCCTGGGATCCCAGGACGTCCAACGGCCCCCCGTGGACAAATGCAGACATTGTAACCAGCTGCTGTTCACCATGACGGACAAAGAGGACCACGTCATCATCTCTGACGGTCACTACTGCCCCCTTGGCGCGGAGCAAACTAAGGATGAGAGGAAGCTGGAGACGCCTGGCGCAGCCCACGGACTCAAGACATCTCCATCTGAGCCCGTGCTCTCCTCTCATACATCCACCTCAAATTCTGATTCCCCAGCACCTCAGACAAGTGCGGACCCCTCCTCTGACTCTGCCCCCGTCCAGGACCTGGACAAAGAGGAAACAAACTTGGCTAACGGAGTGCTGCCTTGCTCAGACTCTGACCCCAGTGCTCAGTCAGAAGGCGGCGCTGTATCAGTGGTCAAGAGTTCACTCTATCCAGACGAGCAGGCGGTCAAAGACTACCTGAAGAAACTGACAGACAGCACGCAGACAGAAGTGAAGACAGGAGGACTGCACAGTCTGCTTGTGAGTTCGCCAGTTTTACTGCATAATAATCACTGCATACATATAGATGTTGTGGTCCTTTCCGACTCTGTTCACAGAAACTCTGTCCCTGATTCTTGTGTTTCTCTTCCAGCCTTCAGCCACACTCAACAACCTAGTGGCCTCTTGCGCCTCTGCTGTGGGCGAGCGGGTCGCCTCCACCTACGAGGCCTTGTCCCTCAAAAAGATGATGAACTACCTGCCCTCTGGGGTGTCTCGGTCCGGCGGGCCCACTGGGCTTACCGGTACCGTCCCAGGAGTAGGCGACAACACCACAGAGCGTGTCCGCCAGGAGGACTCCATGCAGGGCAAGAAGAGCTCCAGCACGGGAGACATCCGCGAGGAGGAGGCAGAGAGTGTGCGGCGCCGCCTCTCGCTCCCGGGACTCCTCTCACAGGGTAGATACGCAGTTCACCTCTTATCATCCTCCTATGCCCTGCTGCGTAAGTACGCCTTGCGCGTGTGCAGGTCTATGTCAGTGTCTCTGTTCATGCTTGTGAGCACTGCAAAGTCTTTCCCTTGTGTTGCATGCTTTGTGCACAGTAGTGTCGTTGTGTGTTATATCCAGAGCAACGTCACACACATGGTTTGCGAAAGCAAAAGGAAACAAGCTAATAATGTCAATAGTCACATTCAGGATTTTTCATGGATTATACAATTTAGTTTTGCTTATAAAATTACATGGATTAAAGACTTTTTCTCATTTGTAACGTTTCAAAGCGGATCGAACTCTGGGATATTGTGCCTACATTGTGAAAACAAACTGTGCCATTGTGTCCGTGTGAATGCCATTCGTTAGTAGGTGCAGTTTGAGCCAACTTAGCTTACTTGAATGGTCGATTTTGAGCGAGGAATGCAGATCTTTCTTTGAGCCTCCATCATTGTTAATCTGGCAGCAGGATTATTCTGATGATGAAGAGTGGAGGACACGTTAGTCCGATTTAACAGAGCAGAAAAAGGGTAGAGAGATCGATGCGCCTCTGTGTGACCCCGGACAGAAATAGGCATGTGTAGATAATAATCTAACATCCTTTCTGTCATGGACGGCCTCGGATCATTTACTCTGGATTTCATTATCTGGTTTTAAAGTCCGGTTTCAAGGTTGGAAACTCGGGTCTGATAGAAATATCATGACGATGCATTTGGCCATAACTCAAAAATGAATGCGGGGAGGACATTTTATTTTCATAAAGTCAGAGGTCAGCTTCACTGTGAAATCATAATGTTCTGTCCATCCCCATAAATCCTGAAACTTGAGGAGTCGGCGGAGGCGTACAGCAGTTAGGTGGTAATTCTAGATCTGCTGAGAATCTTTTTGTATGTACTAAAAGGATTATCAACTCTAATGGGATCTTAAAATGGTTATAGATAATAAATTCAAAATACGGCACTAAAATATTATGTTATGATGAATTAATTTACTTGAAACACTCTGCTTTAACACTTTGCAGTAACATCTGCTTAGAATACATCAGTTCATTAGGTTAAGGAGCAAAAAGAAGAAGAAAACAAGTCAATTTCTCTCCTTTCTCCTTTGCATTATCGGTGTTTGCTCTGTCTGCTGCCTGCAGGCTTCTTCCTGTTGTTTGCTATGTGACAGCATGTACTTTTACACGAGCTGGCTGATGTGATCTAGTCCGAACGTCACTTCTGTGTTTGTATAACATCCATTGATTTGTGCCGGACTTTGCACCAGACATTCATTCACAAGTTTAGATACTTTGTTTTAGGCTTGTCATCAAAACATGTCCACATGTCGTCAACTCTGTCTCACCTTCTACGTTATCTGTATTTTTTTTTTGTAGTATTGGCCAATATCAGACATTATTTAAAGAGACAAGTGCAGATTTGCAAACTCAGTCTTAAGGAAAACATTTTAATTTATGCCTTCAGTGTCCCCGCGGCTGCTGAGGAAAGCCATTCGCCCCAGGATGCGCGCCGTCGCCCTCACCCCGCTGGGAGCTGCGGTCCCCGAGGCCCCGGACGTGCTGCCCACCCTGCAGACAGAAGTGTGGAGCTGGGGCCACGGCGAGCACGGACAGCTGGGACACGGGGACAACCAGGCCAGGTAGGATGCAGCGTGTTAGAAAATGCGTTACGGCTGGATGTTAAAAGCTGTTGTGGGCTTTTAAAATGTGCTGACAGGAGTGGTGTGTGTGTGTGTGTGTGTGTGTGTGTGTGTGTGTGTGTGTGTGTGTGTGTGTGTGTGTGTGTGTGTGTGTGTGTGTGTGTGTGTGTGTGTGTGTGTGTGTGTGTGTGCTTGCAGATTACAGCCACTGTGCATCAAGAGTCTGAACAGTAAGGAGGTGGTGCGGGTGGCGGCAGGCGCTGGTCATTCCCTCGCTCTGACCGCTCAGTCTCAGGTCAGTCTACGGCTTCAGTTACAGCTCCATTACATTACCTGTTGAACTGATTTCTTTTTCCCAATAACCATTAAGAGCTAGTGTATATGCCTGCATCAATGTGTTTCTCTTCCAGGTATTTTCATGGGGAAACAACAGCGCTGGTCAGCTTGGACACATGGAGTCACCCAGCACCGTCCCGCGTCTCGCAAAGGTGAGGGAACCACCACGCTCGCACACATTATGCCTCGAGGTTTGTGTTTGTTTTTTCACATCCAAACTTTTTGCCTCCTCGTCCAGCTGTCGGAGGGCATCCGGGTGTGGGATGTGAGCGCAGGGGATACACACACCCTCCTACTGGCAGACGGCGACTGCATCCAGCCCATCATTTATTACAGCGGACAGCAGGTGAAAGAGGCGGAGGAGGAGAGTGAGGCCAAGGAGCCAGGTCATCAGGAAGAAGGAGAGGAGGAGCAGGAGCGGAAGGGGGGCTACACCCCGCAGCCTGTACTGCTGCCTTTCTGCATGCATGTAAGGACAAATTCACAGATTGGGTTATTTATGTTTGCAAATTCCTTGTAATACCCACTGCTGAAATTCAACAAATGTATTTTCTTTATGCTGTTTCATGTGTTTTCCAGCTGGGTTATGTCAGCAGTGTGTTTGCTGGGGGCAAACGATGCGTGGCGCTCTCGGACAGAAACGTGATGGGCTTCATCGCCAGCCTCCACGAGCTGGCCGCAGCCGAGAGGAAGTTCTACTGCAAGCTGTGCAGCATCAAGACACAGATAATACGCCCCCTGCTGGAGCTGGGTGAGAGTGACACAAAGGGAAATATCGAGGTCCCAAAAGTTTAATCTCACTTTAACCTCAGCTGAATTTGTTCTGTTCGTGTCCCTGCCCTTCTCCAGAATCCCTGAGCTCCGCCCTTGGCCAGGTGACCTTCGGCCTCCTGCAGATTCTTGCAGGTCAGTTCAGCCTCCTGTGTCATGTGACCGGGCAGCACGCCGCCAGCCTCACGGCCAACCTGCGCCGTGGACGTGATGTCAAAAGTCTGCTCATCCTCGACCATGCCAGCATCTTCCTCGACTCCTATAATGAGTATGTCTTCGCCACTGAGATCAACACAAATAGTTTCATACAATAGATGAATATACAAAATACTAATTAGACTTCTCTCTTATCCCTGTTAAGGTACTCCAGCACCCTGGGCAGCTTCCAGGTGATGGGAGGTGTTCAGGCCCTGACCAAGCCCTCGCTGTGAGTACACAAAATCCACAAGAACAATATTTTACTTGGACATGATGAGGTGCTGCAAGATCCAGACTCTGATAGGAAACAGAACAGAACCAACAGTTAAAGAAGATCATTTTATTTTAAAGAGATTTCTTTGGGAAGAGTCCTGGGCTGCTCCAGCGGCTGTCGGAGTGCAGCGAGGAGAACCCCCCCGTGGCAGAACTCCTGTCCGCGCTCTTCTACCTCCCGACTAACCACCTTCGCGAATACGGCCGGCTGCTGCTCAAACTGGCCACCTGCTTCGAAGTGGTAAGGGAAACACACATAGCATTGATTTTTACAGAGATATTTAGTTTACAGGCTCCATAATTTCTTAATAATTAAAAAAAAAGAAACAATCAATTGGAACACATTTAACTGAACACTGTCTCCATTTTCTCTGTCATTAGTACCAGATAGGATAGGGAACTTAACAATTACATCCCTCTGTCTTTTTAGGAAATTATTAGGAAGCTTAAAACCTTTGAAACAAACTGTCACCTAATGTAATGCATCAAAAATTGTTAACAAATGCCTCTAATAGCCTTGACAAGTTTGCATTGGGAGCTTTCCTCCCTGTATAAACATTCCTTGTGGTAAAAACGGAATATGACCCTATTTGTAAAACCACATAATTTGTTTCATGGTAAATATCGTTGTGTGTTGTCAGAGCTCCAATGACTACCAGAAGCTGCAGGACAGCTGCTCCAAGTTTGAAGCGTTGGCCCTCCAGCTGAAGAGAAGAAGGAAAGACGCCGAGTACACGTTTCACTTCTGGAAGAGCTTCCCTGGCAAAATGACGGTAAACTCACTCAGAGTATGTGTTCCTCGCTTACCACCGTGAAGCATCCACATTGAGACCTCGAGGCGTCATGTGATTTTGCTGAATGGTGTCACTGTGTGTCCGTCAGGACTCTCTGAGGAAGCCTCACCGTCGGCTGATCTGCGAGAGCAGCAACAAGGCTCTGACCCTGCAGAACGCCGGGAGGTTCTCCGTCAACTGGTTCATCCTTTTCAACGACGCTGTGGTCCACGCACAGGTGAGCCCCGCACGCACCTCCTCACTTCTGTTGGCTCTGTCACTGTTTTTCTTGCTTTTTAATCAAAGCCGCCATATTTGAGGCACTCTAACCTGGTGTGTTTCAAGCGTTTGTGTGTGCTTGCCTTTGTGCTGTCAGGGCGTGGCGCCTTGTAAAAATCTTGTAAGTATGCAGTCAGAAGCAAATGTCAACACAGCGACCCCGACTCTCCCCCTGTCCCACTATTCGTCCTCGTCTCCTCCTTTGTGTGTGTGTTTGTGTGTATGTGTATGCAAGTGTGTGTGTGAAGGGCTCAGGGCTGTGTGTCATTGGATTCAGCCCTGTTGTAGGGGATTCAAATTAAAACACATGAAAAATGTACTTCAACACACACACACAAACACACACACACACACACACACACACACACACACACACACACACACACACACACACACACACACACACACACACACACACGTCCCTGTAAATACTTTGACATACACAGCCCTGTCTCTGCTTCCACGCTCTGCCTGCTCTGCTGTAGGAGACTGCATGGGAGGCTGAACTGGCTAAAACCAAGAAACAGGGCTTTTAAAAGAAACATATTTTATTCCTTTTTTTCACCACATTTCAAGCCTTGGTTCATGTGAGGTTTGACCATTCGGTTTGAAAGGATAGAATATCCGCTGTTGCTGAAATATATGTCCTTTCAAATCACAAAACAGTTTCTGGCTCATTTCTCCGAAGCAGTTTCCTTCCCCTCTCTCCCTGTTGGTCCTCCTTTTTCTCTCCGCTTTTCCTCCCTCTTTCTTCTGGTCTGCATCCCATGGTTGTCTTGCATATCTCAGTTGCCCTCTCTCTCCTGTAGTGACTGCGTGACTCCTGTCCTGATCCTCTCCTGTTCTATCAATGTTTATTTGTCATCGTCAGGGCTCTTCAAATATGTATTACTCTGATGGTTAAAAATCTAAATATCAGGTTTGTCTATTTAAATTCCTCCAGGAGCTGGTAAACCCTCTGTGTCTTGTGATGTGAACCTGTTTAACTGTATGAAAGAGATTCAGGGTGTTGGTGAATAAGAGCATGCACATAGTTTTCAGCTTCCTGAAAAATCATGTGAAACAATATACGTAATCAATGTTTTTAAACCTGGTAATTACATTTTTTACTATATTTTACTGCGTCTCTTCCCTAGAGAAACAAATTGGTTTTCCTCCCACTTAGTGTTAGAAATTATAGACTTATGTTCTGTTTAATAGTTAATTACAGTCGTGTTATTTGTGTAAGATTTGCTTCATGTAGTTATAGAGAAGGAACGTACTTCCCCTCCTCTTTCTGTTCACACACATTAATGCTTATTCACAGCGATTAAGCTTTTATGTGTGGTGTGAGAATAATGTCCCCTTCTCTCTCAACACTATCACCCTTCTTTTTACTCTCTTCTCTGGTATTCCCTCTGTCCTCCTCCCTCCTTCTCTTCCCCTTTCCATGCTTTCTTTTTTATTTATTTATCCTTCCTCCTCCAGTTCTCTACCCATCACGTCTTCCCTCTGGCCACGCTGTGGGTGGAGCCCATCCCAGAGGAGAACACTGGCACGTGAGTCGAAACTGTCCCCTTCTGTCAAAAACCTAAAACAGGCAAAAAAAATACACACTCTAAATATACGTCATACTAAATGAAACATGTAAATAATATCAGAGCAAAACAACAAGATAATAAATCCTACCACAAATATTAAAAGATCTAAAACTTCAACACATAAAATATTAGCTTTTTGACTATTAAATCACTCCTGTAGATTTTGTATTTAGCATGATACCAATGCAACTGTAATTATATACAATATATTACATTTTGAGTCAGCATTTGTTACCAGGTTAAAACCGTATGCTGTATGTGTGGGTTTTCGTGTGTGTGTGTGTGTGTGTGTGTGTGTGTGTGTGTGTGTGTGTGTGTGTGTAGATACGGTTTGAAGGTGATCACACCAGAGGAGACGTTCACCCTGCTGGCCTCCTCTGCCATGGAGAAGGTAGACCATTTTTTAATGCCACTGACTGACAAAACAGACATTCTACAATTGCATTCAGGGGGAACTCAACTGGCCTGAATTACATCTTTAAAAGTATGTGTGAATTTGCTCCCAGGCCAAGTGGCTTCGCTCCATCAACCAGACGGTGGACCAGGCGCTGAGCGGAGCCATGTACGACACGGCATCAGTCAGCCCGGGGTCGGGGCCAAAGCTGGAGCCTCCTGTCTCCAGGACGGCATCCTACACTTTTTATAAGGATGGGCGTCTGAAAGAGGCCACATACGAAGGCCGCTGGCTCGCTGGCAAACCCAACGGCAGGTAAGACACACACACACACACACACACACACACACACACACACACACACACACACACACACACACACACACACACACACACACACACACACACACACACACACACACACACACACCGACTGAGCTTTTATTGAAAATAAATAGTGATGTAAATTTTAACTGAGCTTATTAATCTGTTTCAGGGGAGTGTTAAAATGGCCTGATGGGCGAATATACACAGGGGAGTTCAAGAACGGACTGGAAGATGGGTGAGCGCTGGTCGTCGAAGCCACTCTGTTATCTCTCATCATGTGCACTCACTGTTTATGAGCCTTAATATCCGAGTTCGTGATTTTTACCAATGGCCTCTTCATGCTTCGTGCTTGTCTAGGTTTGGGGAATTTGTCGCTCCCTTCAAAACGCTCAACAAGAACGATCAGTATCAAGGTCACTGGAAAGATGGGAAGATGCACGGCCTCGGGACGTACAAGTGAGTGTGTATGACAATAGCTTTGTTCATATAGGAACAATAAGGCATGTATCTAAATACAGTGAAGAAAAATTATTGTTGGATATGCATTCAGCTTCCTAAGCTCAGAATACACACCGTCTTACTGCCTGCAGGTATGCCAGTGGTGAGGTTTACGATGGATCCTTCCAGGATGGGATGCGACACGGCCATGGCATGCTGCGCAGCGGCAAACTCAACACGTCCTCCCCCAGCGTCTTCATAGGCCAGTGGCTGCAGGACAAGAAGACCGGCTACGGAGTCTTTGACGATATCACAAAGTACGTTCACTCCATGCACCATTCTAACTTCAGCACGTGTCTGGTTTTGCACAATGTAAATATCCAATTTATTTTCCATTTATTTTCCATGAGAAGAGCTGATCTTGCACAACATACCATAAAATGCTGTGAGCTTATTTAGTTTTTCTTGATTTGTGTGTTAATGAGCTGTTGGTTTGTTTGCTTGTCAGGGGAGAGAAGTACATGGGCATGTGGCAGGACCACCTGCGGCAGGGCACCGGGGTGGTCGTCACCCAGTTTGGCCTGTACTACGAAGGAACCTTCAAAGATAATAAAATGATGGTGAGCACTTCTGTCTTTGAATTTACACATTTTAGTGTTTTATGTTATTCATACAAGAAGACATATTAATGGGGGGAAATTTATAATATTTCTGCGAAGATTTCTTATTTAAGCTGTTTTATACTCTATACTTTATACTTATACTTTACAATATACTTATACTTTACAATATTAGAAAGGCTTTTGATGGAAAAGCAGTAGAGAAAATTTTAAAAGAATGGATTGAATGTTGTCGTTTTTAGGGCGCTGGGATCCTTCTTTCAGAGGACGACACAACGTATGAGGGTGAATTCTCTGACGACTGGACCCTGAATGGGAAGGTGACTCATAAACACCACAACTCATGTTCCTTCGGATGTGTGATTCATTTTGGCGAGCTGCCTAAATGTTACACATGGCTGTTCTACCGAGAAATTATTCAATTATTAGCAGTGAAACGTATTTCAGTGTTGTTGAATGTATTGATTTGGCCATTTCCCAGGGTGTGCTGACCATGGCGAACGGTGACTACCTGGAGGGCTCCTTTGGTGGTGAATGGGGCTCCAGCCTCAAGGTGACGGGCTCCTACTTCAAACCACACCTATTCGACACCGACAAAGAAAAGACTCATGTTGTGTAAGCTCACAGTGTCTGAAATCACCAGAGTGGACATCTAATTCACCTTACTACATTCTTCATATAATGTCCTTTGTGTGTTCTTGTGTGGGATCTTGCAGGAAGCTCGGCCGTCTGTGTGTGTGCTCGGAGGACAAGTGGCAGGCGGCGTTTGTGGAGTGCTGGAGTCAGCTGGGCTGCGAGACGCCGGGGCAAGGAGAAAACGGGAAGGCGTGGGAGAATATCGCCGTGGCCCTCACCACCAACCGGTGGCAGCTCCAGGACAGGTACACGCAACATGATGCGATTTGTGAAACGCTCTCTCTGTCATTTATATGTTTTTGGATCAGTTAAACATGAAGGTTATATTTTTTTTTTGCAGTTATATTTTTTTTTATTGAAACATATTACAATTTTCCATTTGTCTCAGGCCGGAGATTCTCTCTCGGAGCCACAGTCGAACCCTGGAGAGTCTGGAGCTCATCCCGCAGCATGAAGGACCCATCACTATGGACAGATATCACACCATCCGCCTCTACCTCATCAAGGTGAATCCACCCACCTCTCCTCACTCCCACTGAAAACACGATAATTATTCAGGGTTGTTAAAATGTCTCCCACTCTCAGGCGTGCGACACCCCACTCCACCCACTGGGACGGCTGGTGGAGACCCTGGTGGCGGTCTACAGGATGACCTACGTGGGCGTGGGCGCCAACCGGCGACTCCTGCCTCAGGCTGTCAATGAAATCCAGTCTTACCTCAACCGCATCTTCCAGATTGTCAGGTACTTTACATACAATACAGCTACTGCCTGTGGGTTTGATTTATATAATATATAATATAATAAATGTGTTTTTCTTAGCTGCATTAACAGGATATGAAAGTAGAAGAAAAACTAAATTCTAATGCATCAAATTGCAAAAGCCCGGTTTTATACAATTTACACTAACCTGAGACAAAGAAGAGCAGAAAACCAAATAACGAATAATTAGTAAAACAGTTGCTGATTAATTTTCTGTGCATCATCTAATCAATTGATCAGCTGTTTGTTGAAATGAAATGAAACAGGGTAAAATATGTTTTGGGTGAGCTGATTGATTTAATATAAGGGGTCGCAAGTTAGGAAACGATCAAGTTAAGTTAATCAGTCAAGTAAATTGCTTAAAGCTTATCAGCTAATCAATAAAATGGTAACAGAGGGAAGTCAACATGTTTTGCACTTATTGACACAGGGATATAAACAACCTCATATCCAGTCTCCATCATTATTTTAGCACATATTCTTCTTGATGTATTCTTAATGGGTTCTTGAATCCTCTGCAGGTTTCTGTTCCCAGACCTGCCAGAGGAGGGCGGACAGATTCCAGAGCCGAGCACCAACCTCCAGGACAAGAAGGAGCCGGGCTCGACTGATGCCCCACTGCAGTCCCCCAAACCTGTGTAAATGAACAGTGTCTCTTTTTAAAGTTTTTTTTGTGATGCTGCAGACATCAGCTGCTCTTATTAAACTCTCCTGTGTGTCCTCTGCACTCAGCCGTGTGGTGAGCTGCTCGGCTCTGCTGCTTCCCGTCCTACTGCCTCGTCTCTACCCGCCACTCTTCACCCTCTACGCTCTCGACAAAGAGAAGGAAGACGGCGTCTACTGGGATTGCGTCCTGCGCCTCAACAAGCAGGCCGACCTCGCCCTCCTTGCCTTCCTGGGCGTCCAGCAGTACGTGCCACACTGGGAAAGAGATTAATACCCTGTTTTTCCGTCTGAATCCTCAACAAATACTTTCTCTGCTTTCTTTCCTACCTCAGAAAGTTCTGGCCTGTTTCCATTTCTGTCTCCCTGCCTGCACTGGGGGAGAAGCAGCAGGTACATTTTGATTGTTCCACAACAAAAAGCCAGGTACTTCATTTACAATCACACAATTAATTTAGGAAGTCTCAAAGAGAAGTTGGCATTCAGATCAAGCTTTATAAGTTTCTATGTCCAGCTCCTCAAATGTAAATATTTGTCGGTTTTCTAAGTATTAACTGCCCATGTGTCTCCGACAGGTTCTCTCCAGCACCAAAGACGCCTGCTTTGCTTCTGCAGTGGAAACTCTGCAGCAGATTAGGTAACACTCTTTACCAACTGTAAAACAAGTTACATATTTACACAAGCCTAAAGAGCTAATGTGGTTTTTCATCTTAAATAAACTGCACCGTGTTTGACTGACACCAGAGGAACCTGTTTATTTAGTTGTAGAAACAAAGGAACTGTGCAGATTTATTATTATAATTCCGAAGACAGCACCGTGAAATGCAGATATAGTTTCATGTTCATGTTGCACGAATAAATTGTATTAGTAGATTGACAAACACTTCACAGTTCAATTACAATTTGTTTGTTGTGTGTTTGCAGCACGACGTTCACCCCGTCTGACAAGCTGCAGGTGATCCAGCTCACCTTCGAGGAGATCACGCAGGAGGTCCAGTCACTGCTGAAGCAAGACTTCCTGTGGTCCATGGACGACCTCTTCCCCGTCTTCCTCTACGTTGTGCTGCGAGCTCGGTCAGCCCCCGACCAAATTCTATCACACACTACACATACACGTACAAATAATAATGTTTGCAGCTCGGCTATCAGATTCAGTGTTGTTTTTAATCTTCAGTATCAGGAACCTGGGGTCAGAGGTCAGCCTGATCGAAGACCTGATGGACCCCAGCGTCCAGCACGGAGAGCATGGAATCATGTTCACCACGCTCAAGGTAACGCAGACTTTCCTGTCATTTCGTATAACAGACAGCTCGTTTAGATTTAACTCTACAAAAGAAAGAGAAAGAAAAATGGATTTTGTTATTGACTACAAACAAGGATGAAAATTGAAAGAGTTCAGTTACGCTACCAGTTAATCACCTCCTGGTTTTAAAGGGATTTATGTGCTTGTACTATCCACCTACAGGCGTGTTACTACCAGATCCAGCATGAGAAGATCACTTAGCGTGGCGTTACTCCCTCTGTGATCCGCACGCTGCTGCCCCACCCCCCCGCTGCTGCCCCACCCCCCCTGCTTCGACACACACTGAGGCGATCGCAGGGCCAGGACCAACCGGGCTTTGGATTTGATGGATTTGTGCAGCGGCCAATGGGAGGCGGAGGATCATACGAACTGGTTGCAGGCAGGCTCCATCTGCTGCTGTCATGGAGACGGGGGAGACTGTCTCTGACACACACGCATACAAACACACTGCGGAGGTGTTCACCCTCTCAATGACCTTTACCAGCCTCTTATATACGGATCGTGAAGTTACACACGTGACCAGTGCCACTTTGTACCGTCCAGTGTGAAATGATGAGGCTCACATCTGAAAGACTGTGGGAGACCCTGACGTGGGTGCTGTTGGATACTACATCGTGAATAGCTTTTTCACTGGTTCATTTTTTTTTAGTTAGTGCTAATGAGACTGCTTTTTTTTTCTGCATCCTGTGAAAAACCGGACCTCATTTTCTACCTTCTCCCACATTTTCGGCTTGAAAATCAACTTTTTATGGCAGATTTATTGCTGAAACTTTGTTTTCCTGACTCATTTCAATCCCTCTCTGGACTCTTTTATGAAGAAATGGGACGGGACAAAAAGAAGAGCACGATCTCCCTAAAGCATGTGACTTTCTGAATGTGACCTGAATGTTGTTTTTTAATTTAATCCGAACCAACAGTATTCTTACAGCTCGTTCAGCGCAGTGTTTTTTTACCACTGCAGGGGAGCGTCTGCTCCTTTAGTGTTATTGGGGAAGTTAACCAGACGTGCATTTGCAAAACAAACCAGTTAGGAGTTTTAGAAGAGAGAAGACTGATGGGTTCGTTTTGAGAATGTGGTTCTTGTTAACCTTCCCACCTTCCATTGAGGGGCGACACGCCGTCGCTTCCTTGGGCTTTTCTCAACTGACACTCTGTAGAGCCGTCTATCATGGATTGGACTGGACAGCACGCCACGTTTGATACTGTACATGTACAGTTGGTGAATATACACCGACTTGACTTTAACTCTAAATGACTAATGAATACGGTTCAGAGCAGTTGGCAGCCGAGCAGCTACTCCAACTTCCCATTCCAATTAGTACGTGGGAGAAGAGCGCTGGCGGTTTTCTATGCGCCTGATCATCCCAGTGACTTGATTCTGTAGCTGCAGCACAAGCTTCAACTGGATTTATTCACTTGAAGGCACACTTGAACTTTTATGGTTTGTTTCCTACTGCAAAACCAGCTTAAGAGCTACATCTAAATACAGTGAAAAGAAATGTTCTCTCCCAGACAATCTGAACACCTCTAGTGTTGGTTTCTGAGCCCAGATCTCAGTATTATAATAATAACTAATCTTTACGGTCTTTTTACATATCGTTCCTGCTGTGTAAAAATCCAACTGCTCCAAATCCAGATCATCCTGAATTCTCCAGATAAACTTAAAGGATTGAATGTTCCTTTGCATACAAAATGTTGCAGAAATTCTCCATCTAAAAGATAAATAGTCTATTTAAATACCCAGCGGCTTTTCTGAAAAACCCCATATAGCGTGCCAAGTTTTGGAGAAGCATGTTTTACAGAACAGTGACGACATATGTCCGCGTGCTGTGAACGGCAATCATCAGTGCAAATCTTTTTATTTCGTAAAGATCAGCTCTTTCCCTACTGACCATAAGTATGAATTAGGTTTTGGATAAAGCTTTGGATCAGAAAACTGAAAATAGCCCCAAGAGTTCTTGATCTTTGAAATAATGAATACAAACGTTTATCTTTTCCTGATGCAAGTGAAGCGTCTACAGAGAGGCGGGCAGTGGGCATAATGCAAACACTGTTATTTTAGATTCAAAGCCGGTTCTCTGCCCTTGTTTCTGTTAATACTGATTGTTCTTTTTTAAAAACCATACACAGCACTAACTGTCAGACATTGTTGCTTATTTGCGTCACACATGCCAGTTTATAAAAAGGGCTTAAGAGAGGATTCAGAGGATGATCGAGCCCTTTTTTTTAATGTCATGGCTTTTGTTTTCTCAGACGGTTTAACAATAGAAAAGCCTCTGGCCCACATTTTGTGGGAATTTTGGTGAAGCTGCAGGATTTTTTTGGAAGGAAGTTAGTGCCAAATGGGTCGGATTCAAATCTAGAATTTTAATTGTGCTCCTGTGCACTATTAAATCGAAACTGATATGAGGATGATGGATTTGGTGTGGTCAAACATCACAATAAGTCCTCCAGGCACTTTGTAATGTAAGAATTTCAAGAGCTATCATCCAAAGTAAACATCTCAGAGCAGAACCATTTAAAATCAGGCCTCTCTCATTCTTTTGTGACTGAAAAACAACCGTGACAACATTCTTCTGTCATCGATTATAACCTCCTGTCACTCTCGGGACCGTACGTGCCTGACTCTCAAATCAGTGAAGCAATATTGTCTCTGTAACGGAGAAAATCTCCCCCCCTAAATAAACTATGGATGCACTGTAGTTAAAACATTTTAATTGAAATGTTGCTGCTGCCATTTAAATGGAAGGACACACAACTGACGACCCATTCAGATCGTGATATTTATTTTAACCACTGTACCGTGACTGACTCTGACATGAAGCGCTACTTTATGTTGTCAATGTAAACTGAAGATAATTGTTCATAAGCGCGATTCAAACCCCGTGACAACTGACCGCTTGATGTACTGACCTCAACCGCAACAGTTCACCATGGAAATACGAGTTTTGTGTAAAAGTAACTGTAAAGAGTTTGCTGTTATTGTTTGTTTCAGCTGGCTGACATGACGCCGAACCTGTGTGTCTTTTACATGACGTCACGTGTGTTGTACCTTTTTAAATGACAACGAAGGGCAATAAACGTATTTAATGGACATCGCGAACAAATCTGCCTTTTTTAAATTTCATTGTTTTGATCGCAGCTCCTCATATAAGAGATTTGGCTGCTTTATATTTTTGTAAAGTGAACATGCTTTAGTTTTCAATGCAAGTTCAAAGATTTTGCTGGAAATAACTGGCATGTTAATCAAAGATGGTTGTTTTTTTTTCTCTGTAGGTTAGAATAAGCCAGAGGTGGCTGGTGTTGTTGTGGCAGAGGCATCGATAGATCTTAAGACTTGAGTGAGGTGAGAATTATCCAACAACCACAAGCCCCTTAAGAGCTTTTTGTCAAGTGCAGAAGGATAATCTCAGTGTTTTGATCACAAAACGACATCTTTGTTTTTTAAGATTTCCTCGAGAATTGGATTAGCGATGTGGAGATTATTACCCCAGGCCCTGAGGAAAGATTTCCTGTCTGAGCATCATCGCTCTTCATAAACTGCTGATTTGGCAGATTAGCCGATCATTAATTATCAATTTAAGGAATTTTCCCACCTTTTTAAACTCCTGCCTCCCTTCAGAACTGAAATCATAAAGCCCTTTTCTAATTTGTTGATGAATGTGATCCTAAAGTCACCTTCATTTCCTCAGTCCGTTTCCTCCTCTCCCTGCAGCTCCTCCTGCGTGCCGCTAAAGGCTGAAAGAGTTAAGAAGATTTGGCTGCACGGTGACAGCCAGCCAGCCGGTGAGAGGGGAACTGGCTTCCGGTGGCCAGAGGGAGGCAGCTCACTTGCCCGGGATTAAGTGGGATCGGGAGAGATTACAGCCCTCCTCTCTTTCTCTCTCTCTCTCTCCCTCTCTCTCTCTCTCTCGTTCCCTTGTAGTTCGATGAAAGCGTAGTGCTCCGTCCAGTCTCCAGGGAATATTTACCCGTCGTATTTTCGGTTTCCTGCACCCATAACGGTGCTAAAACCTGCAGGAGCTGCAGGACAGAGGTTCGCAGCATCCCTGAGGACTTGGTCATACAGGTAAGAGTCGTGCACCTGCTTAATTTGAAAGAAAAAGAAGGGCTGGGAGGAAGGCCAGATGGGTCATCCTCTTCCTTAACTACAGACATTTGCCAGATGGGTGTTTACCTCATAAGTAGCTTTTTTTTAGTTCTTACTACCACTTTACTTACACTCAACTGTTTGTGTTGCATGACCAGGGATAAAAAGATGGTTAGAAAAACCTGCTTAAAGGCTTTTTGTCCCATTTTTTTTATTTGGGGGGGTCGATCACATTGCTCTACTTAATGTCAAATTTAAATAACGGCTATATGAATACTGTCACAGCACAATTATTAAACTGTTTATTAATCTGAGTTTTTGCTGCATGTCCTGCGATACTTCGTCAGCCAGAGATTACGTTGTCCACATCGCTGTATTTTCACTCAAGCTGCCGTGAAGTGTTCCATTAACCCCCGACCCCGTTCACACACGCTAATGACTGCACCTCCTGACCTCTTCCCACTAGATATGTATTTAATAAATGTACTCAACCTTGTACTTTCCTCCCCTCCCCCCCCCCCCCCCCCCCCCCCCCCCCCCCCCCCCCCCCCCCCCCCCCCCCCCCCCCCCCCCCCCCCACCCCCCCCCCCCCCCCCCCCCCTCCCACCCCCCCCCCCCCCCTCCTCCCATGTTGTGTTACCTTCTTTTTTTTTTTTCCAGGTCATTGCCAGTACTGGTAAGCTGTCAGCGGGGAAGTCGGGGTCAGAGGTCGGGAGTCCGATGACCATGAGGCAGGCGGTGGAGGCTCAGGTGTTAAACCCCCACTGTGAACTTGGAGAACACGGTCAGTGGGGCCCTTTTAGTTTATTCATGGGTTTTACTTTTCACACTCCTAAATAACAATCCCGGTGTGTGGGTCGATGCGTTTGTGTGTCGCAGGCCTGCGTCAGATCCTGACAGATGTGATCGAGGAGGTGAGGCAGTCGGTAAATCAGGACATCGATGGAGCGGAGATTCTCCACAGTTTGTTGAACGCCCCCTGGCTGCAGTCGCTGCTCAAGGTCTGGAAAATGAACTGCTGTAAATAATGTAACTTCTTTTATTATTAAATTCTTAGTGATTTATTCAGGTGATTTGTTTTCAGGTTTACGAGTGTCTTCAGAGGCACCTGAGAGATTCCCCAGCTCCGGTTCTGGACTACGCTTCAGGACTCTCACTTCAGGTTCGATTTTCTTTATTTTTTTTAACAACGCCTTTCTCACAGTCATTTTGTGGACATGTTTTTATTAAATATGCGTCATGATCCCTGTGTGTGCAGTTGCTGATCGACATCAGGGCGTTACAGGGCGGCTCTGAAGAGGCCAAAGAGCTCTACCGTCTCCTGCGGCAGCCTCACCTGCAGGTAGGAAACCGTGTCGGGGATTCTGTGCTGATTTATTTTTCAGGGAAACCAGTTGATCGTGCTGATGTGGACTTTTTTTTGGCTTTAAAACTTTAAATCGGTTACAAATACGGCAAACATTCTGTGAACTGTCAGTGACAAAGGCACAAAAACAAGAGATAGAAATATACTTGATAATATATTTTTTCTTACATTTTCTGCATAAATATTGAAATGATATTCCCTGTAGACTTCTTCTACAAATATATTTTTGAGTGAATATCATTAAAGAATGCAGATTTTCATGGGCGACAGCTTTATGCTTTAATTTACCCAGACCTCTAACGTTGACCTGATATTTACCTCAATTTCAGTAACGTACTTGTGTTGTATCTTGACAACCATTGTAGCAGTTTGTATTGTGCCCGATCTGCGTTGTGTGCAGGCTCTTCTGTCTGCTCATGATTCGGTGGCCCAGCGGGACTATGAGCCAATGCTGCCACCGATGCCCGAGGACCTGCCGGACGACGAGGAGGCCACCAGGATCGTCTGCCTGGTCAAAAACAAACAACCCTTGGTGAGCTACATGCCTAATCCCTCTGCATTACTCACTCTAAATTTAGGCATTGTTAAATCATAAAACTGCAAATTCAATGTGGTTAGTACAATTTTTTGGGAACAGCTTCTTGAGGCCCTATTTAGGCTCTAAAATAAGGCCACGCTTTGATGTGATCATTATATTTTTTTAATCCCTACTCAACAAAACAGGTTTGTTGGGTATTAGGGAAACCCATCAGATAAACCTCACCTTCTGGAGCCACATATATAAATGGCTCCAGAACATAAAGTCACACTGTCGCTGGGATAGAACATCGTTCTAATGCAAATTGTTTTCATGTAGTGTTTTCAGAGATTCCACTTATATCCCTGAATCAGGATTTTAAAAAATCTGGATTTATTCACTCCCCTGGTCACCGGCATGTTACCAAAAGTATCTGGACAGTAAATTGGACCATTGATTTTTACTGTCTGTGTAAGCAGATGCACATGGATATTTTAATATGTAGGTTTTTTTTTTTTGCCCAATATAAATCGGACAGCTGATGTATCCAACAGAGACCAGATGTTAGAATTGTATAATCTCTCATTTGTGTAATTGTCTGTTGATGCTACAGATGATTTCCAAACGTTCGAAGCTCCTGGAAGAGACGGATTTCTAAGAAAAACATTTGGTGTCAATCTCTGCGAAATACTTGATGCATGTGTCTCCCGTTAGTTACTGCTTTGTCTTTCTGGTGTTTTCTTTTTGTTGACTAACGCAGACTCAATCTCACTTTTCCTAGCAGATATTCCATAATTCCATATTCTTCAGTCCCTGTGTTGAATATTTGAGTGACTGTCTTGTCTCACAGTCTTGCAACCACCAGAGGCTTGGGCTGCCGCTGCCCAGTGCCTCCCCTCCCCGTGCAAAAAGCCCCAGAGCGGGGATGAGCAGTCACTGGGAAACCGTGAGACGCCTGGCCTGGCAAAGGCTCCACAGAGGCGGCGCGTTCGGGTTCCAGAGGCCCGCCGCCAAGAGCCAGCGCCTCGATGGCAGGGATTCATCGTGGGGTAGCGTTCGGCGAGGCAGCTTCCCTCAAACTGAAGCGCTGTGTCACCCAGTAGGGGCTCGGCCGTACACCCCACCTCAATATAAGCCAACGAGTAACTGTCGGGGGTGCTGTAGCAAACCGGTGAGCCAGTGTAGAGTTTGTTACGCCAACCTGCTCTGGGAGCCAAGTCTGAACCGCTCGGCGCCTTCGGTCTACAGCTCAGTTCTGATTGGTAAGAAAAGAAGACCCCCGTGCATTTTTTCATCATTCATCATTGCACCTTCATCTTCCATCACCTCTACTTCCTGCTTTTTCATGGATTAATCATTTCTATTTTCTCATTTGGAGACAACATCATAGAAGAGCTCGACAGCGAGAATGAGGATGAGACGGGAGAGTCTGCCGGCGCCCCATCCCCGCTTCCCACATCCCGACGTTGGACCACTTCTCCCCCATGCCTCACTGCCCCTTACTGTGCCAACATAGACGACTACCTCCCGCCAGGCTTGCCTCGTCGGCTCAGAAACCAAAGCCCTCGCATCCGCACGGCTCCCCCGAGCCCCATGCGCCCTCACCGCGTGATGGCGATGCCCCAGGTGCCTCCTGTCGAGCTCGCCAAGCAGGAGAGTCTGGATGAGCTGAGGACGTCCGTGCAGCTGGCCGCCAGCTCCATGGAGAACAGCACCAAGGACATCAAGCTCCTGGGGGAGAAGATGGCAGCCGCCACCGAACGCATGTCGGACACGGTGCAGGACAACTCGCACGCCTTAGTCCTCCTCTCTCAGGTGGTGGACCGGCTGCAGACGCTCCTCTCCGCCTCCAAGTCTGACATCAACTCCCCGAAGCATGTAGTCGCTGAGCCGGTCAGCACACCCAAGAAAAGCCCAAGTCCGAAGCCTCGAGGGCATCGCCCGTCTCTGACACACCAATCCAGATGTTCCTTCCCATCACTTCCTTCCTGCACCTCCTCCTCCAGCTCCCTCAGCAGCTCGCTCGACGCTCCCTCCACCTCCCAGGGCACCAGCGGTCTGTCTGTGTCTTGCGGCGGGTCACCTCGAACCACCGTAAAATCCAAAAATGTCCCTTTGCCTCAGAAGCAGCACACCTTTGCTGATCTCCAAACGTCCAAGCATCCGCTGATCAACGGGCAGGAGAAAGGAGGACACTCAAACAAGCGGAAGAAGAAGAAGAAGAAAAAGAAGGCGACGTGAGACGCCTAGACGAAAGTGTCCAGAAAATGGACTTCATGGGTCCTTTCGAGCTGTCTCTGCAGAGTGGCTGACTTCTAAACGTGCACAGTGGTAGTTGAAATTTTCTTGTGGTTTTCTACATCGTCTTGTATACTGTTTTTTCATTCCTTCATATTTCCATCATCTCCTTCTTCCTCATCACCAACGATGTCTGACATGTGGAGCCTTCATTTCAACGACTTCACCGCTGTTCACGTGGAGCTCTGGTTCACTTTCATTCTGAGCGTTTGGTTTTCATCCTGTCGTTGCGTCCCACAGACTCCATCAGTGTCTCTCTGTCCTGGTTTGTGTGATTCAACAGGTTTATTTTATTTCTGCATTTTCATCTTTTTCTGTTCTAGGGAGCGACTATAAAGAGGAACGAGGTCACGGGGGAGATTTTCATCGCCCGGGTGATTCACGGAGGACTGGCTGATCGAAGTGGTGAGCCGAATGTTAATTAAGAAGCTAAGATAACTTTATTTTAGTCATGACATGTTGGTGATTGTAAAAAAGCTACAAAAACCTGAACAAAATAACTTGAGCTCAATTTTCAGAGCTTTCAATTGCCCCTCGACAAAAGTAACTGGCCCTTTGACGCAATTTCACTTTATAGCATCGTCAAAGATCAGCACTTGGGTCAGCTCCAGTCAATAAAGAAAACCACGAAAAGAATCTCTGAAAGCCATATGAATATGAATATCTCTGTTTCTCACCAAAATAAAGCACTTTAGAGTCAATTACAGAAGGGGATTCATTTAAATTCAATTTGTATTTGTGTGTGTGCGCCTGCAGGTCTGCTCCATGCAGGCGACCGGATCATAGAGGTGAACGGTTTCCCCGTGGCCGGGATGGAGCCTGAGCAAGTCATCCAAGTCGTGGTAGGTCAAGTGCGTCACGGCGGCTTTTGCGTTCCACCGTGAACTACTCAAATAAAACTGCTGTGAGTCCTGCGTGTCATTTAATCAATCCATGTGGTTTCTTCAGCAAGTGAGGTCGCAGGGCACCATCATGTTCAAGGTGGTTCCCATCACAGAAAGGCCGGTCCACAACCAGACAATGGTAAATCACTGTCATCTATACCTACCTCACAGTCACACATATGAATCTATTGAAGATTTGTTATTTTAAATCAAATCATTAACATACATATCATCTCTATGAACTGTTTTGTCTGGTGCTAGCTCTACGTGCGGTCCATGGCCGACTACAGCCCCCAACAGGACCCGTCCATCCCCTGCGCCGACGCTGGTATGAGCTTCCGAAAGGGCGACGTGCTGGAGATCGTGGACCAGACCGACGCCCTCTGGTGGCAGGCCAAGAAACTTCCCAGCAACACGGACTGCGCCGGCCTCATCCCCTCCACCAACCTGCTCAGACGGTCAGAAGGGTTTGATTTTGTTTAGCCTGTCAGTTTTTAATTATCCTCTCCACTTTGGCGGAATATTTACACGATGCACGAACCCCAGAGGACATTCGCTTGTGTGTGTTTTGTTTTCTCTGCTGATCTTTAAAGGGGAAAAAAAATAGATGTCATCTTAACACAAGCAGTCGTGGATTACTGTCGCTTTAAAAAGTCAGAAATTAATAATTAGCTTTTTGGACTGTTGGTTGGACCTTTTGGAAATGGATTCATTGAAACCTGGATGTGTGTGTTGTAACAGGAAGCAGAGGGATTTCTGGTGGGCTCAGCCTTATCAGCCACATGCCTGCGTTCAGACCTGTGAGTCCGCCCACATCTTCTTTAACTCACCTCAGACTTTGAATTAACAGTCCACCACAGTTTCTGGTGTGACGCTCCCTGTACGACCTGATGTCACAGTAGAGTTTTCCTTGTGTTTTGCTCCACGCTTACTGAAGTGAGCACTGTAGACGAAGGTAAGCGGAGATTACACTTCAGGTTTGGGGCCAAAAAACGACATGTATTTCTATGTTCTCCCTCAGATATAACTTTTTACTTTCCACCCACAGAGGAAGACATGATGGCAATTGATGAGAAATGTCTCGAAGCAGGTAAAGCCTCAGCTGCCACTTGGTTTTTCATCTCACAAACTTCTTATGTGTCTTTGCTGCTTTGTGATTAACATCCTGTGCGCGTGTGTGTGTGTTTTCCTTTCTGACAGATGAGGAGGCATTTGAATCTGGTAGGTAAGTCTTTGTGGATCTAATCCGTCTTTGATTCTGAACTCGGTGTTCAAGTTACAAAGCTCTGTTACCTGTCCTTCATCTAAAGCTTTGGTTTTTTGTTTTATCTTTTCCGAATTTTCCTGCTGTCTCACGGGGGGAAATGTCAGAGGAGCTCAGAGAAGGTGAGAATAATTTTAAATATAGGGAGGACTTTAAATATAGGGGGGGAGAAAAAAACTACCAAATAAAAAGGAAATGAATAAATAAATTGACGGCCAAATAGATAAACAAATGATGAATAGTTTTTTATTGATGCTCCTACACAAAATATATATAGTTTCCTCAGTATCTTTATTTCTTCCTTTTAAATTTTTCACCATCCCTTCTTCCACTCTCCCTCCATGTCTCACTGTGCTTCTCCTCATATCCAACCAGAGGAGGATGACTTCACCAGCAACATTGAGGGGATTTACTTAAGTAAGTCTCCAAACATAAAGATGCTCATTTATACTATACATCATAATCTATCCCTTTGTGTAAGTTTCTATCAGGATCAGTACACTCATGGCTTTTATCTTCATTTGACCTCAGCGGGCTTCAGGCGCAGCATGCGTCTGTGCAGGCGGCACTTTCACAGCACCACGCAGCCGTCCTGCCACACTCGCTGTCCCAGCAGCTGCCACAGCGCCCTCAACAGCCCGTACGAGGAGGTGGTTCGCTACCAGCGCCAACCACAGGACCCACACCGCCTTATCGCCCTCTTAGGTACACCCAGCATTTTTTATTTTAGTGCATCAATAAATTAATAACATGTATAAACGTTCCAAAATGAAATGTCGATGGATCAGGGTGATGAAATGTACGATTAGGATCAAGTTGTAGATGTTTTTTTCCTGATGTTCGCAGGTCCGTCGAGTGTGGGTGTGAATGAACTTCGGAGGCGCTTGATCGAAATGAACCCCAACGTCTTCCAGGGAGCTTTAGCTTGTATGTATCCGACACTTTGATCCAGTACATTTACACTGAGATAAATACGCAAAAGAATATATATATAAAAGCACATCTCACATCCAGAGATTCTTTTTCTTTTCCTTGACCAGACACCACGAGAGCACGCAAAGCCTACGAGGAGTCGGGAAGAGAATATTTCTTCACCAGCAGAGAAGTCTTCGACAACATGGTTTATAACAACAGGTACGACGGCCTCCGCTGACATTATATTTCTGCTTCATCCTCAGATCAGAGTGTGGAAGAGACTTTGTAATGCTTGTCTGAGATTTTAGTTTGAAATAAAGGTCAAAGTTTCACATTTTGTTCCTGATTTGTGTAAGAAATATAACGATCCTGTGTCTGCACATAACACAACTCGTATTAAAATGACGGTGATGATGTCCCACAGGTTTCTGGAGTACGGCGAGTACAAAGGGAATCTGTACGGCACCAGCATCGAGTCTGTGAGGGAGGTTTTAAACCGGGGAAAGATCTGCGTCATCGACATCGAGCCCAACGTAAACCCAACATGAACTGTGGCAGGGATTCAAGTTTTAAGTTTCGGAGTCAAGGAACAAATTTGTGTTTTCCATATATGACATTATCATCATTCGTTGTCTAAATTCAAATAATTCTGTTAACAAACGGATTAAATTAGAACCATTTGAGTTTCCATCACTTTTATACCTTTTTATTAAAAACAGCTTTGATTAGAATTCATTTAATTCTAATCTATCTTCTCCATTCAGGCCATTCAGGCAGTGAGGACCCACGAACTGAAGGCCTACATCATCTATGTGAAGCCTCCGCCTCTGGAGCACCTCAGGGAGACCAGACAGGATTCGTGCATCACCACCAACTACTTTGTCAACAGACCCTTCAAAGTAAGATCACTTTTATGATTCTGTTTTTTCTTACTTCAGTTCTTTTACGTATTTCAGTTCAGATTTAAAAACTCATTAGAAAAAGTCACATATTTATATTCCAAATATCTACGTGTTTATTCAAAGAGTACATCAACGTGTGTAGTGGAGTACTACATCCTGCATTTCATCGTTTATATACTCAAGAGCACCACATCATGATATGTGTCATTTCAAACCTATTTAATTTGTATTTTTTGAACATTTTCATCTAAAATTCTCTGTCCTCCAACAGAGCGAAGACTTCCAGGAGATGGAGGAGGCCGCCCGCAAGATGGAGTCGCACTTCTGTCAGTTTTTCGACCACGTGATCGTCAACGATGAGCTGCAGGACTCCTGCGTCCAGCTGCTGACCGCGGTGAGGAAGGCTCAGGACGAGCCGCAGTGGGTCCCTGCCAGCTGGATACGGCCCACCACCGAGTCCTGAGGGAGGATGGAGGAGAAGACGAGGGGCGAAGAGAGATGTGGACCCCCCCCCCCCCCCCCCCCCCGCCCCTCGCCCTTTTTTTGTTTTGAATTATTATGGCAGCAAATTTTGGAAACCGAAAGTCTGGAATATCATCTGGAAAAGCTTAACTTTGAAATCAATTTGTTTTTGTGTCCAACACTGCATTTTCAAGGGGAGTAGGGCATGGAAAGAAAAAAATCTGAATATTTTGATCCGGGTGTTTCTGACGTGCTTGATCTGGTTCTTAAGTCGTCGTCAAATCCCCAAAGACGAGATGAAGCTGGACTCGTGCCCAAAGAAATCCCTGAAACTCTGTCAGTTTAATCAGCTTTTTGTTTGTCTTTTAAAAGTAGGAAGACAACTGTATTTAGACACGTATAATAACACTACGGTCTTGGAGTTATTACAGTGAGAGAGTGCTTAGAAAAAGGTAGATTTGTACTTTGCACGTAGCTTTTCAATTCCTTGCCCTGCTCCCCTCTGTTGTAACACAGATCTGCAAAAAAGGTTTGTCCAACTGATGTTTACAAGTAGAAATCAAAATGTAGTTGTTGTTTTTTTATCTCGTAGGATGGATACTTTACAATAATCTGAAAGAATGATCCAGGTGAGCGGACTCCCTGTGTAGATTCTGTGTGGTGGAGCCACAGAACAGGATGAAGTTCTCCACATGTCACGTCTAATCATTTCTTTATGTTTTTCTATAGCTTAGCGTTTGTCATTGCATGCCAAAAATTTACCCAAGGTTTACAAAAAAGCGAAATTAACCAAATGCTGTGTTTGGCAAACTTGCAAAAATAATACTTAGTGACCTTAAACCATGTTTTTCATAGTAAAATGCTACCAAAGTGCATGCAAAGCGATGACAATTTAAAACGTGTACCTGTTTGTGACGTTATTAAAGCAACTCTGATAGTAATTTATCACTGCATTCACTTATTTTGTCTTTTTTTTCACCTGTTCTCCCTTGACATGGGACTTTTATTGTGAAGACGCAGGAAAGGAGTGTTGTGTTCGTCTCTTAAATGAGTCCGGGTGGCAACATCGCCTCTTGCAGAATGTAAATAAAGCGAACAACGGGAGAAGTCGCTGTTTGTTCACTTTCAAACTGATGTCGTCTTTGATAAACACCAAGAAAGTGGAGTTCATTCCACTGGAGGAGCTTTGAGAGGTTCAGCTCAGAACAGTCGGATTGGAAAAACGGAAAACTCGACGGTAGCTAACGCGTTTGTTTTCCTAAATAACGGTATAAGTGGCTTTTAAGGGTTAGCATTCTCAGAGCTAGCGGTTTTGAGTTGTTTGTCTAGCTAACGGTTGTGTTCTAACTCTGTGTGTTTTTAGACATTCGCATTGTAAAGTTATGTTTACATCTCTAATATTCTGTGTTTCTACAACAGAAGATGCGGCCCAGGGAGCTTCCGCCTCTTCCACAGGTTAGTGAGTGAAGTATCCGGGTTTTAAACCCCATCACTGTGCTGTGCCATCGTCATTAATGTTATTTATTATAGTCGTTTAAAGATGCACTGTCCTCAAAAGGAACATTTGCAGAAACAGAAATACTAAAGCAGTGAATGTAACACGTGTGGAATTATAATCTGTGTTTTGTAGTTTTTAATTATGTTGATACTTGTCAGGATTAAGTTCCTTATTTAGATTTTAGGATTGTGGATTATATTCACTGTTCCGGACACGATTGGGATCAGAACATTTTTTTTGTTGGCCAATCGAATATGTAACTATGGTATTGGCTGATTCATAGATTTCCTTCAGAGGATCAGAATGTGATGTAATGATTCTCTGAACAGGAAAATGTCGTTTGGTCATTTCAACACGAACAGAGTTGCAGACCGATTTTATATAGTTTATTTATTGATGAAGTTATTTATCAAGGGAATATAAAATTCAGCAGCTTTAATTTCTTATATATGAGGATTCATTGCGTTTCTCTGTTTTGATTTCTGAGTCAAAAATAAAAGCTTTAACTCCTCGATTGTCACCAAACAAACCTAGAAGAAATAGACTAAGCTTTGTTGTCGCAGAGATTAAAACCAGATTCCACAGACGCGCACTTCCTCAAAAATAAACACACAGCCACTGCTTCAGGAGTTTGAAAAAAAAAGAAAAAGAAAAGGTTCTGACCTCTTACCCTGAGTAATCCTCCGTCGTGGCAGATGTATGAACACAGATTTAGCCGAGGATTTAACAGCCAGGATGTCACTTGTGGCTTCACTCCGCTCTTACTCGATTCTCGGGGGGAAATGGCCAGAAAGACAATGGTAAGATCTTTATTTCTGATGCCTTATCCTTAACATTTTAAAACTCTATTAAACTCCAAACCAGTTCAGGTGTTATGTAAGTGTCCAAGACTTAAATAGCCTCAAAGCGACTGGTTTTATAAGAGCAGGTGTATCGTGTTTCTATTGGTTTGTCAAAGTGAAACTCTTTCTCTGTGCCTGAGCTCACTGTTTTCAACGAGAGATCATTTGTTAATGTGTTTACGCTGCGTTTGATGGGTCCGAGTGTTTCACTAATCCAATTTCACCACCTGCAGTGTTTGATTTGTTGTTTCTCAGCACTGTCGTTAATGGTAGACGGGTAGATTTTGTACTGGATTCAGTTTATTCCTGTGTTTATCAAAGTTTTAAGAAACCGGGGCTGGAATCGACCAGAAAGAGAAGAAAATCCTTAATTTAATTCATTTTAAAAGTAGTGATATCAGTTTCCTCAAAAATAAGTTATAAAAATCTTGACATCTCATTTACAAGGGTCTTAATTAAGCTTTCTATCTCTCTGTAGGTGTTCTCGACCTGTTGTGACCTCATGTGAAATCTTCATTTCTTATTTTTTGATCAGTTAATCAGTTTGTACTAATTATTTCAGCAAAGGCCATAATTAATGGTTAGGATTAATGATGGTTGTTAGATGATGCTGGGAAAGAACCTTTAACAACAACATGAAGAAGAGAACTGACTTGTGTTTTTCCTTTTTTTTTAAGCGAGGACAGCGGTCACTCCCCCCGATGACGAGGTTCGTGAATGTGTTCCTTTCTGACTGTGACCATATAATCATCATTTTGTTTTCACTTACAGTTTTTGTACTGACCCATATTTTTGTCGTCTCTTTCTCTGTTGTGTGAAACGTGAAGTCAAGACACTGCTGGTGAGTCAGAATCTATAGAATATATCTTAATATAATAATTATAACAGCAAACATATTTAATATCTTGTATGTGCATCTTGTTGAGGCTATGTACATTCTATTAACATTCTTATTTCATTTTATATAATCATGAATCCCTCTTTATTTTTGTACTGGAGCTTTTCTAATTTGGATTCCCTTTTTTTGTTCTCACGCAGGGGAAGCGGCAGCACCGAGACAAAAGAAGAAGAGGGTGAGGAAGGAGACGAATGGAGTTGATGATGTGGACGGTACGAAACACAAAGGGTCTCCCACTGTGTCCCACAAACTGGGAAATGCCGCGAGGGAGAAATTGTTGGACCCATCAACACAACTTAACCTTTCAGAGTAAAATGTCAATACTCACGCACCGCTTCGTTTCTTAGATCAGGGGCTGGAGATGGGAGGCCTGGACAGTAGGAGGACATCTGAGGTGGGAGAGCAGCTTTCCCTGGAACCCACAAATGGAGCGCCTCCCCCGAGGAGGAGGAAGAAAAAGAAAACTGCCACTATCGGTAAAAAAATCCGACTGCGTGTACAGACGGCACACGTAGGCTTTTTCAACATGACAAGAAAACGATTTAACTGTAGAACCAACAGAAACTGAGGCAGATCTGTGCCTTGTTCAGGAGTAACTACAGTCTGACCAGCTCAGTTTGGATAGAGGAGTATATTCACATGTATTCACGCTTGTGCCGCAGTTTCAGATGTTGAAGACGACCAGGCCGACCTGGTGAACGGAGATGCAGCTGATCAGTACACAGACGGAGAAGAAGTGGTCAAAAAGACCAAAAGGAAAAAGTACGATTTCAAAGCACTACATGTTATATCTGCAAGGACTGACTGTAACAGCTATTTTCCATATCAATTCATCTTTTCTCAGTTAATCCAGGACTTGATTCGTCCAAAAAAAAGTTGGAAACATATTAAAAACAGCTGCTTTAATTTGCCAAAGTCCAAAGTGACGTCTTCATATGTCAAAATCTGTGAAAACTTATTTTTTACAATCATGTCTGTGTTGTATTTGTAATAATTGTTGAAAAATAGAACATCATAAAAAGCATTCAAATAAGAAAAGTGATCAAATACGGAATCAACAAAAAAAAGACGAGATTTAATGAAGCAACAACACGATTATGAATTATGATGTAATGGATATAGCCTTTATTGTTGTCGCTTTAGGAAGTTAAAAGTCGTTGAGTCGCAGCTTCCCGATGAGTTGGACGTAGAAGAGGATGACATCATCACCGACACCCCCCCTCCTATCTCCCAGCATTCTCTGTTCTCGGCCCCACAGGGTCAGAGCCAGCCAGTCGGGAAGGTGTTTGTCGAGAGGAACAGTGAGTAACAAAGGAAGAAGAAGAAGATGTGATCGAGGCTGTTAAATGGTGAAACACTAACTTAACCGTGTGTGCGTTCCCGTGCAGAGCGTTTCCAGGCGTCGGAGCGCTCCGACTGGAGGAAGACCAGCGACCAGATGGATAACATGACGGACTTCCAGCACATTCAGCCGCTCTGGACGACCAGAGACGTTTCTATCAGAGTGCACAAAGGCTACAGGTGAAGGAAACATGACACACATGAACGCGTGGTCCGTTCCCCCTTTTCTAAAATATCATCTCTTCTGCATCTGCTTTAGGAGGTTCGGCCTGTACTGTCACGGCTTCCTGGCGGGCTGCGCCGTGTGGAACGTTGTGGTGGTGTACATGTTGGCCGGGCAGCACCTCACCGCTCTGTCCAACCTGCTGGAGCAGTACCACAGCCTGGCGTACCCCTGCCAGTCTCTGCTCTACATGCTGCTGGCCATCAACACTGTGGCCGCCTTCGACAGGTGAGGATCAACGCTCCCTCCACTCACGCATGCACTGAAGCGTGGATATCTTCCTGAACATTCAGAGTCAGTTGCTTTGGGCATTTTTGGGAACTTTTCCTGTCAGCCCCCTTTTAAAAAAGTCCCAGTGACCCCATGTGAGAACCGAGCAGGAAAATGTGGAATATTCCCAGTGATAAAAAAGCATTAAATAAAGGAAAATCTCACTTTTGGCTGCTGCTATTACCCAGATCAAGATACCACCTAATAAAAACACAGCGTGAAAGGACACAGAATACTTTGCTCATATGCTGACATTTTAATTTCAAGTAAAAAATTATCTGATTGCAGTGTTAATGGTTGTTTATTTAAAATCTGTCCAAATGTGCATGTTTTTATCTCCGAGTATGAAGCTGAGAAAGCTCGTGTCAGTATCGTAAAAACCTTCTCTTCTTCTCAGAGTCAATCTGGCCAAAGGCTCCATGGCTCTGCGAGAGTTCATCACCCTGGATCCCGTCGCTCTCGCCTCATTCTGTGAGTCCGCCCTGTGTTTGTTTCTTCAAACTTCGATGGTTGAGTGTCAACAGGTCCCCTTTTTTTACCTGAAGTAGCTGGTGTGTGTTTGGTTTCAGTTTTATTTCTCCCTCTCGTGTAGTGGATTTCTCGGCGTTGGTCCTGTGCCTGAGCCAGCAGATGACCAGTGATCGAATCAACCTGTACCCGTCCTTCAACACAACGTTATGGTGAGATCAGTGGAACCGGGCTATGTTAGGTTGTTACCTCTCAACACGAAGCCTGGATATGAAACCTAAGGCTCTCCCTTTATCTTCTCCAGGCCACCAGGGTCCGAGCACGATATCCTCCACCCATGGGTGACAATCAACCTGGTGGTGGCGCTGTTTGTCGGCCTGGCCTGGATCTTAATAGCGTCCCAACCTGAGACCGACTACACTGAGGGTGAGAGAGAAGAATCTGTGTTTGTGTTTGGGGGTTTGCTTTAAAGCCAGATCCCTGTTTGATTTAAATGTCTTGCCCTTCAGGTTATCTCATGGCCATGGAGCTGGAGCCGCCCAAACCGGAGGACAAATCCGAAATGATCGCCTGAGGAACATGTGTACAGCTTTGTTGTCATTTTGCACATATTTTTGCACTGTGTTTTGGCATTAAACTTGTGTTGTAATGTGTTTATTAAATGTCAATATGTTATTTGTAAATACAGGGTTTTACCCAACAAATTTCACAATGTGTTTATATTTTATTTTGCTGGATTTCCCACGGTGTGACCAAAAACTCAGTCATAATAGTATTATTAGCTTTATTTGTATGACACAACTCTTAAGTTACAAAGGACTTCACAAGAGGATAAAACAATAAAAATTTGAATTAAAAAAAGAAATACAGTGAATGAGAGGATGATGAATGAATGAATTAGTAATAAAATGAATACATAGTAAATACAAATATATTATAATAATAAAACGTGTATAAAAAATGAAAACGCACACGTACACAAAAAAACGTGTGAGTGTTGCTATAGTTTCAGTATCGATGTCACCCTTTTCGCTTGCTTCTCCCTGTCCAGACCGTGTAAGTCGAGCCCGGACCCCTCCTCTAGCTGCAGTGTGTGTTGACGTGGTGACGCTAACAGAGTTTAGGTGGAAAAACATCCAGATGTTCACGAGTCAAAGTCACTAAAAACTGTTCTGCTGAACGTGAGCAGTCATGCTGGACTTCGCCATCTTCGCCGTCACGTTCGTCATCATGTTAGTCGGCGCGGTTCTCTACTTGTACCCGGTACGTCCCTGCAAGTTTCAAGTTAGCTTCTCAGCTAGTCGTTATCTCGCCAGGCTCCGCCTTAAAATGGGGAATTTAACACTGCATCTCTGCCCTGGGGAGCGGGAGCATCCCTTTCAAGCCCATTCAAGATTCACACACCAACATTGTGATCTGTTTATAAGTTCGGCTTTAGTGTAATACACCAAACAGAAAACTGCTTCAAGAAAATACAACTTTACCAAGTCAAAAGTGGGCGGAACCCAGTGTTGATCGACTCGCCAAAACGAGCTAGAAAAGTAAAAAATATAGAAATCGAACTCTATAAAGTTCGCCACTTACAAGCCGATTTTATCTTAAGGTTAAAATTAATGATCAAAGTACAAAACGTGGTGTGTTAGCATGTGTGGAAGCAAAGACGCCTTAAATCAGCATTTTATCCAATGGGATTCCATATCGTTGAATGGATGTTAGCTGGATTTGTTTATTGGCGAAGGAAATGTGTGTATTAGCCCCTGTGTAGAAAGTGCACTTATGTATACATGCTAATTTAAATCGTATAAACAATGAATTACTGTAACAGCTCAAATCTGTTTGTGACTTTATTTGCAGTCATCCAGGAAAGCATCTGGCATCCCAGGTCTTAACCCTACAGACGAAAAGTAAGTATCTATATGTCTTTGCAGCTTCTACAAACTTCAATTTAGTCAAAGGAAATGAATGTCTGGTGGCATCACACGTATTTATTCATCAAATGTGTATAACCGGCTGTTAACATCAGATTCACATCCATTGTTTTCTGCCTCGTCAGGGATGGCAACCTGCAGGACATCGTGAACAGAGGCAGTCTGCACGAGTTCCTCATGAGTCTGCATCAGGTGCACGGGTCTGTGGCGTCGTTCTGGTTCGGTGGTCGGCCGGTGGTCAGCCTGGGCTCCGTGAACCAGCTGCAGCAGCACATCAACCCCAACCACACCAGTGAGTCCACCAGCAGGGAGGAAATAAAACCACAGTCGTTGCTTTGTAAACGAAAATAACCTCGACACTTTCCTTTTGCTCCTCTCAGCCGACTCCTTTGAGACGATGCTGAAGTCGTTGCTGGGTTACCAGTCAGGGATGGGAGGCGGGGCCAGTGAGGCCATGATGAGGAAAAAGGTGTACGAGAGCGCCATCAACAACACACTGGAGAACAACTTTCCTCTCGTGCTCCAGGTTTGTCCTGCTGACGCATAGAATGGTTTAGAAGTATTGAGCATTTTTCAAAACATCCCCTCTGGGATCGTCTTGTGTTTCCCAGCTGGTGGAGGAGCTGGTCGGAAAGTGGAAGTCGTTCCCGGAGGACCAGCACACCCCACTGTGCGCCCACCTGCTGGGCCTGGCCATGAAGACGGTCACTCAGCTGGCTCTGGGCGAGCGCTTCAAAGACGACGCAGAGGTCATCTCCTTCCGCAAGAACCATGACGCGGTGAGGCAGATTGCTTTAAACATCTTAAGTCACCAAATATCACCTGTGCGTATCAAAATGTGCTCTTTTGCATTTTGCACAATCAATTTCTTGCATGTTTTAAAAGGTACTTCTTGTACTGTATTTAAAACTGGAAAGAATGGGTGACCTCATCTATATATAGTTAAATTGCTAAATTAAAGGCATCAACATCACAGTAGGTAGCAGTTCCTTGAATTTTAATATTTTCACTTCCTTGACTTTTTCTGCAGGGTGTAATCCAGGAAGTTCTGTTGAAATACATATCTTAATTAAATTTTTTCACGTCTTCTAACTCACTTCGACGCCACCAGATCTGGTCAGTAATCGGAAAAGGCTACTTGGACGGCTCCCTGGAGAAGAGCACCAGCAGAAAAGGACACTATGAGAAAGGTGAGTGAGGTTATTGAAGGATGTGTGGGAGCATGAAACTGCTGTCTGTCTTGATTTTTGAGTCTAGCAAGTCACATTTTTTGTCTTGGTCTTCGGTTTTTACCATTTTTGCCCCCTCACACCTGCTGTGTGTTGAAATGTGGGATGCTGCTCTCGTTCTTGTTGCTTTAGAGATACAGGGCTTTGCAGTGGCTCAGCCATGATCTGTGTGTAAAGCTGTGTTTCAGACCGATAGAAATAGAGTGGGAGAACAGCCATACCCAACCCATTCAGGGCTATCACCTTAATCAGTGAACCGCCACTGTTCTTGGGGACCTTTATTGATTTGCTGCCAAGGGCAGTTGTTTCAGACACTTGGCATCTGGCTGGAGTTAATCTTGGATGCCGTCTGAGGGACTGGAAGCAAAAACCCAGACTTTTTAACCTTTATCCTCAGGTGTCAGGCCTGTAATATGTTAAAGGAACTGGAGTCTAATGAGTCTAATAATGTTTTTGTTTTTTTTATATAATTTCTTCAGCTCAGTCAGAGATGGAGTCTGTGCTGCTGTCAGTGGCGAAGGAGAGAAAAGCCCAGAAGAAGCAGACAGCGTTTGTTGACGCTCTCCTTCAGTCCAGCCTCACAGAGCGACAGGTGAATACTGATGAAGTCTCCCACTCTGGTTTGAAACCTGAGCGGTAATTGACAAATCTTCACAGTTACCGCGAAGGTCTGAAAATGTACTGAAATGCCTTTTGTTGTTTGTTTCAGATCATGGAGGACTGCATGGTTTTCACTTTGGCTGGATGCGTCATCACTGCCAACTGTAAGTGACCACTGTGAAGACGGCTGGAGATGAAATCTCACCATCAAACATATTTCATGATGGATCTCCTCAGCGTCACTGTTAAATGTTGTGATTTTGCAGTGTGCATCTGGGCACTTCACTTCCTGTCCACCTCAGAGGAAGTCCAGGACAAGTTGAACCAGGAGCTGACAGAAGTTTTGGGTTCAGCTCCAATTTCTCTGGACAAGATCCCTCAGCTAAGGTAACATCTTTAAACCTGGCATAAATCTACAGCTGGATGCCTGACAGTGAAACAAACGTTCGCTGAACTCAGTCTTATTTAATTTCTGTCCTTGACCAGATACTGCCAGCAGGTCCTCAATGAGACGGTGAGGACCGCGAAGCTGACCCCGGTCGCGGCTCGGCTTCAGGAAGTCGAGGGGAAGGTTGATCAACACGTCATCCCCAAAGAGGTATCTGGTTTCCATCTGTGTGCGGCTCTTTGTCCGTCGATTTCTTCCCGGCTGTTTGTCACAGTATTACAGACAATCAGTGAAGTTTGTGTTAGGTTTGTTGTCGAGATGCCTTGAGAAAAGAACTAATAATCAGACAGGGGATAAGGAAACCGTTAAAGGCTCGTGGAATTATTAAATAACGAATAAATGTACTCCGTTTTGTATTTAAACTTTGGGAAGATAAGAAACACTAATATTATAGTGAAAAACATCATAATAACTGTATTAACTATTTTAGAAGATCATGTTTTGATTTTGTCATCTTTCAGACTTTGGTGATTTATGCTTTGGGAGTAGTCCTGCAAGATCCTGACACATGGAGCACCCCCTACAGGTTGGCTTCATATTGACGAATATTGATGGTTAAAAGGATGTAACAGCATCACAGGCAGTTTTTTCCAGGTACGAATATTTATTTGTCCAGTGTCTGATTTGGTGATGACTCTGAAATCTTTCAGGTTCGATCCAGATCGTTTTGAGGAGGATTCAGTCAGGAAGAGCTTCTCTCTGCTCGGCTTCTCGGGGAATCAAACGTGCCCAGAGCTCAGGTACAGAATCACATTAAAACACAGAGATCTCATTAGTCAAACCTGGAAGAAATCTAATAAAAGACTTTAAATGATCAGGACCAACTCCGTGGTTGGATACTTCAGGGGACGCTTTCCACAGTCAATTGTGTTTGGTGTCTCCGACAGGTTCGCCTACACTGTGGCCACCGTCCTGCTCAGCACGATGGCGCGGCAGCTGAAGCTTCAGAAGTTGAAGGGACAAGTCATGGAGGTCAGATCTGAGCTGGTGTCCACACCTAAAGACGAGACCTGGGTCACCGTCAGCAGGAGGAGCTAGAACTCGTCTTTAAACACCGCCGGTGGGCAGAGGAGCTGAAGAGTCCAATTATTATTTTACGTGACAGTAATTAATACTAAAATTAGCATCAATCTTGAGGGACTTTTCCTAATTTGAGGGATTTTTTTGCACCCAAGTTGCACCACCACTGTTTTCCTGGTTGTATTCTTTTTTCAGCCGAAGCCTGAAGCACATTATTACCTTCTCTCCCCACAGATCAACTCTGCACTTGTTGAAAGACTGTTGAAATATCAGTATTTTAAATATTCAAAAAATACACTTTATGCCACCAGATGTTTGTTTTTTATAAATCCAAGAACAACTGCCTTGAATCAGAATTTCTAATGACATGGGACGTGTTTGTCTATTTAAATGAGCCACATTGTCCTTAGACATTTCATTTCTTTTTTGTAAAGACATCTGACATAAAGTTAAATACATATGAAGATTTTGTGTTTGTGATGTATTGCATATCACCGCTTCCCTAAGTGTGCCTTAAAGAATTCAGCTTTCTAGTGGTGTCATGTTTCATTACTACATTAATATTTTTAATTCAATGACTTTAGAAAAGAGATAATAACAAGCCCATCACAATTTAGCCAAGTTTAACCACAAAAGCCAAAACCTGAATTTTTTAATTTACTATAAGACACAAAAAGCATCAAATCCTCACATTTGAAAAAGCAGGAATCGCTTGAATAGGGACCTTAACTGTTAATTGATTATTGATAGATTGTATTTATTATTTGATTAATCATTACAGCGCTATATTAAATGTTACTTATTATCTGTGAGTTATTATTTTAAATCCAGACAAGAGTCCTCCTCTGCCACATTGTTAATTGCTTGATAAAATACAAAGCTTACAATAAATCAGATTATCACATATAGTAACGTGACAGTGCAATGTATTTATAGTACATGTCCATCATGGTTGTTGCCAAGAGGTCAGAGGCCTTATGGCTGTGGGGGGGACAACTGTGAGTGGAAGTGGACTAAATCAATTTAGAACGAACTGATAAAATGCATGTTTCAAAACACAGAGACAACAAAGGGCCTGTCACGCCTGACGTTCTACTTCAGCGGTGCAAATTTCTAACAAATTTGTGGTTAACCACATTGTGTATAGCCAAATGCAATAGAGATAATCTTGGAAGTCCATCGGCCCCTGGGAGCCTCTCATGCTGTTCTGCAATAGAATAAAAGAGGAATCCCTGACAGGATGGTTTTGTTGCAAGTATTTCATAATGAGTAGAATAAGCCTGGAGCATTTTTGCAAACCACATAACTTGAGAAACATTGTTTTATCCAGTGGGGAGTTTGGTTTTTCTGCGTTCCTGTTCCCAACATGATCAGTTTTGGGAACCCCTGCTGGGGAGAGCCCCTGCAGTACCGCCCACGGCCGCGGCGGCGCCAGCGAGAGCCCCCTCCAACCACCACCAGCACCACACATACACACACTGCTCCGCTAAAGATGTGAAAATGGCGGAGCTGCAAATGCTACTGGAAGAGGAGATTCCAGCAGGACGAAGCGCGCTACTGGACAGTTTCACCAATTTGGAACGAGTCGCGGAGTACTGCGAGAGCAACTATGTCCAGGTAGGCTGTCACCTGCGCGGGGGGGGAAAACACGGTGTGTGTGGGGAGGAGGGGGGAGGGTTTCTTTAATTTTTTCACGGCGGGGCGACCACTGATGCTCGGCTAGCTGCTGCTAACGCTGCCGACGTGGTTAGCTAGCCATGGGCTAACGCAAACACACAACCTGCAGTCTGGGCGTTTTCTCCCACAGACGAACACACTGGGTGTCGTCACCCGCGTCGCGTTCACACCCGGAGGGGTCAGCTTTGCTTTTTTTTGGGCGCACAACCCACACTCCCCCCGACTCCCCCCACCCCCTCGTAATAACGGCGTGTGTGACTTGTACATCCCACGGTGGGGGGCTAGCTCTGTTAGCCTGCTAGCTGCTCGGCATCAGCCGCGGTCCAAATGACCAAACGGGGCGCCGTGAAAAATCAATTTCTGCGCGATCGGCCACCGCTGCTCCCCGCGGGCCAGCTGATCGGGCACCGGCCCCGGGGGGATGCAGGAGCAGATCCCAGGCCAGATTAATCTCCATTGAGCTCCTCCTGACAGGAGATAAACCACTGATTTATGATGTTGGGACCTTTTTAATGCTGCAGTCGCACACACACTGAAATTAAGCATCTTAACGCGTTCAAACATCCCCCCCCCCCCCCCCCCCCCCCCCCCCCAAAAAAGGCTTTTAAAGTTCCTGATTACTGTTCCTGGATTGAGCTTCAGGTTTAAAAGAAAACCGGGTGTTTTTGCATGCATGTGTCGTGAAGTGATCATCTGTACTGTCTGTGGGCATGCTGCAGGTGGGCTGCCACTTCCCCAGCCCCATTCAGATCACCCCGTGCTTTCTCTAATCACGGCCCTGCTTTGATGGATGGAAATGTGGCTCCGCGAGGTTTTGACAAAGGTGTGATGCTAAAAAACCTGACGTCCTTGATGAACAGGGCTGATCAGGTCTGACAGGTTCTCCTGAGGAGGCGGCGGCTCTTGGATGCTGGCAACTTGCTGTCTGGCAGGCTGCCCTGGATTCCTCTTCCCCCCCTGCAAGGTTTACCCAGCTGCTCTCCAATGGGTATTACCACTAATAGAATAGACAGACAGTAGTATTCATCAGAGGGTTATTTAGTGGGATACTTGATCTCTCAATTTCGAGCTGCAATTCACGCCGTTGCCCTGCCCTGTCTGCCTCCGAGTCTTTACACATTAGTCACGTAGGGATGGACACTTGTTGAACTTGGGCTTGGAGAGTGTTTTGGCCTACTGATTGTTGTTCTTTCAGTTTGTTCACACTTGTAATCCACATGCTACAGATGCTCTAAAAATGCATTAGTCAAATCAATGGACGGATAAATGGGCTTTACATTCAGCACAGTGTCGTCTGTCCTTAGACTCTTGATTTGGATAAGTAGTCTACTTAGTATTTCATTTTTTATTTTCTAATTGATAGTATAGGTCCCATATTTGACATCACATTTCCTGGAACCTTGTCTCATGTTTTCTTATTTAGCGGGTAATTAGTAGAACATTTCCTAGAAAGGCTGTTGGATGAATTATAAGTTGCTAAACTTGTTAGATACCTGTTTGTTACCTGCGGTTACGTTTTTGTCTGTGCTTGTTTGTTAAGCAAAAACTATTGGACGGATCACGGTGGAAGGATGCAGCATGGATCAGGGAAGGAGCCCATTAAATGTTGGGGCAGATCCAGGATATTTTACTTTCTTATAATTGCAAGACAGTGTTTTTAAACGTTTTCATGGATTTCTCAGAGAATTAAGTGTGAATCCTGATGAAGAAATTCAGACATATATTGAGGCTTTCATATCCAAATACAAATCTGGATCTAGTGGATTTAAATGTGGCTTCATAGTGGAAGATGCTTTTCAGCTGCGTTAATTTAACAAGTAGGCCTAGAAACCTGTAATTGGCACGAATGAGTAGCTGAGAAAGACAAAATGTTCAAATGCAGATGTCTATATCCATCAGTGTTTCCTATAAAGACAAACAACAATACACAGATCAAAAAATGTCTCCCTTCTGCTCTGCATGTAGCCAGTTTGTCCCGATCCTTGGGCAAAGCTGCACCCCCCCACACTCCTGCGTTTGCAGACTGTCCGATGATGTGTATGATTGGATGCCACTTTGCGACTCCTCAGAAGTTTTTTTTTTTCTTGCATCCCAAGCGCAGTTGGTTTCTCATTACAGGGGAATAGACATGTTACCACTGAGGATGTGGCTGCTGTGACGAGTGTGGACACCTCTGCTTGTTCGCTGTTTGGTGCTGCTTCTATTATGAGTCTGTTTAAATCTTTGTGGTAAAATCAGCACCACACAGACTGATGTTGGAAAAATGCATAGATATTCAGTTTATTAAAATGCAGGACAAGGACATGCAGCGAATCCTCACATTCGAGAAGATAAAATGTCAGACAATAGTGAAATATGTCTCCTAAATCTTAAAGTGACCTTTTATTAGACAAATAAAAGCTGTAAGTCCACACATTCTAGAAGCAACAACAAAGAAGTTGGTGTCTTTTCTGCTTGAAAAATGGCTTCGACAATAAATTAATGATCAAAATAGTTGCTTTCATTCCCAAAATTAAGTATGATATGCTGTTGCAGCCCAGCCCTGCATGCAGTGTCAGTGAGGAGCAGTTTCCCAGCAGCAACATTAGCTGATCCATCTGCACTTTGATGTTCCAGTTGATGTGCCCACGCTGTGCCCACGGCCCGACCAGCTGCCTTACAAGACTCCCTTTACTCTGGCTGCAGCCGTATTACCTGCTTCTCACTTCCTGCTCGTTAAGTTTAAAAAATATATATTGTTACCTCCGCCAAGGAGGGTATTCATCAGATATCGTTTGTCTGTCAGATGGTTGTTTAGCAGCATTCCATAGAAATTACGTTTCGTTATGGTTTCATGAATGAAAGAAGGGACCGCTGTGTGTCATGTTAACCTGTGACATCTGATCTCTCACCGTTTTTCTCTCACGCAATGATGAATTTAAATTAAGCAATTACGAATACAACTTAAAGGGCTGATACACACGCTCTTGAGCTGTGTGATGGCTTTTAATGAAATGTAAATGCTTTAAATACCCAATCAGAAACAGTTGTATTATTCAGCCGACTGTTGAAAGCACAAACTCTTTCTCTACTATCACTGTTGGTGTCACTCTTATTGCTTTGATTATAGCCCCTGATTTCACAATGGAAGGAAAGAATGTTGGCAGTGTAGATGCAGGGATTCCATTTAACTGCAGTGTTAATGGGGAGCATGTGTTTTTAATAGGCGACCTCCTCACAGTGAGGTAATCTGTCACAGGGAATGTTTAAACTCTTCTAACGTGACATTTCTCGTCTTTATTTCATTATGCAACACATGGTTGATTAATGACGAGACGGAAATAATCTACTAATATTTCAATAACTGATTTATATCAGTATTTTATATATCAACTTGTCATTTGTCTTTTGTGGGTCTGACAATAGAGGAGATTGACTGAAAGTGGTTTTTGATGACATCATCTTGGATAAAACTTCATTTTAAAATTGGTTTAATGCGAAACTGTATTTTAATGGCACAATGTGCCAGTGTGGATTGCTCCTGACAAACCGCTCCATCTCCACGAAATCCAATCCAAATATGTGCAGAAGTTCAGATGTCACTATTCTCTCTTCCCTCTCGTTCAGTCTCCAGACAAACAGAGGGCGCTGGAAGAGACTAAGAACTACACCACCCAGTCTCTGGCCAGCGTAGCCTACCTGATCAACACACTGGCCAACAATGTCCTGCAGATGCTGGACATCCAGGCCTCGCAGCTCCGCCGCATGGAGTCCTCCATCAACCACATCTCACAGGTCGGGAACTGACACACAAAGAATTCATGCAAAGACTAATGATTACTTCTTTTTTGATATTCCTGCTAAATGTCAGTGTTAATATTGCTTTGTCTGTCTCTGTACTTCATGTCCCCAGACGGTGGACATCCACAAAGAGAAAGTAGCACGGCGGGAGATCGGCATCCTCACCACCAACAAGAACACATCCCGCACACACAAGATCATCGCCCCAGCCAATCCCGAGAGGCCTGTGCGCTACATCCGCAAGTCCATCGACTACAGCCTGTTAGACGACATGGGTCATGGAGTCAAGGTGGGGAATTTCTTCCTTTTTGCCTTAGTTTCACTTGTTAGACCTAATTTATATGCACGATTCACTGCTTCTGAAACAAATGTTTATACTAGGGTGGGTAGGAAAACATAAAACTCTGAATTATGTTTGTTTTTCTACCATCCATCTTTTTAAAATGTATTTTATGTGAAGCACTGTGCAGCTTTACATCTTTAGGTGTTGAAAAATTATTCCAATGAATAATCCAAGAAGCAGAAATCAATAATACTCCATGTGACAACAACTTCATATTCAGGGTTCACATGCAGCAGCGCCTGGGAACCACTGCTGCAAGAGGACTAATGTAATTTTTTACATTTTAATGAGACCTTAAAAAACAGTCTGAAAGAATGTGTGGAATTCAGAAACCGGATTGTATTCTTGTTATGGGATTAATCTGGGCTGTTCACTGCAGAAAACCTAAAGGAAAGGACTTTCAGAGGTCAAATGATCACTCCTGGGTTTCAGTGACAAGTAATGTTAGAAGAAATCAATGACCCGGGCCTTTCACTAGGATGGGAAATGTCACCCAAGACATTCAGCTAAATATAGCTGCTGTTTTTGTTAGTCTGTCACCTGCTGCTGCTCCTGCACAGTAATGATTTTATCTAATAAAAAAGGTAAATGTGGCTGATATTTTTGGAAATCTTGTTTCACACTGTCTTTGCAAACAAAGACGAGCTTGTTCCGCTGAAGGTCTCAACGAATAAATTCCTCCAATATCATCACTGAGCCATTGTTGCCTGAATCTTACCGGCTTGGCTCTTTGTAGCACATGCATGAATAATTGTTGTTTTTCTCTCCCCCCTTTTTTCTCTCCTCCTTCACACACTAATCCTCTGCTTTCTTCTCTCCCCCCTCTTTCTGCTTGCCTAATTGTATCTTTATAATCAACCATAGTGGTTGCAAAGGTTTAAGGTAAGACTATCAAAGTAAGCGCCTCAAACGAGGGAGGTGATATGTGTTTGTTGAATTAATTTGTATTTGGTTTGGTTTGCTGTGGGAGTATTCTTTTTCTTTTGAGTTTGTTCACCGTTTAAAGAAATAGTTTGACAAGACCGATAACTGTTGTACATGTTTTTACTCGTCTTAATTATCAGATTTACTGTATAAACTAACAAACAACCTCGCACATGTCCTGCTATAGGCCAGCGCCCAGAACATGAAGGCCGGAGGAGGCGCACTCCCTCGCACCAACCCCCCCACACAGAAGCCCCCCAGCCCGCCCATGTCAGGCAAAGGGACCCTTGGGTATGTAAACTGTGCCAGCGCCTCGGTGCGAGTTCAGACGGACGTAAGGAGGCAGACCGGTGTCTGTCAGAGACTGGGTGTGTGTTTTGTGGCTTTGGTAAAGAAACCACGAGTCCTTCAGATGAGCCTGGTTGCTCCCAGTTTCATCATCTCCCCTTTACCTCTGTTTAATTAGTGTCCTCGGGGTGATTTAGAATGGACGTCAGTGGTAGTTCTCATCACAGCGGTAATCTGTGTTGTGGTTTTTCATCTGCACAGGGGAGACTGGGTTTAGAGTCTCTCTTTTTTATTTTGGAAATGCCTTCCACCAAATTTGTTCCTTCATCCCTTTGTCTCTATATGCAGGAGAGATTTTTACGTGAAACTTTCAAATGCCTACATATCGCACACACCTCGTGAAGCATAATAAAGGACTTTTTCTGACTGATAAGTTTGTGCCATTGTGGATCTTGCACTCTGCCCCAAATATGGCAAGCCACTGGTGGTATTTTTATGCACATGGTCATCACTTCTTGAATTATGAAACTGGAAGAAACAGATTTTAGAGAAGAGAAAACGCTAATAATACACTAACAAGCAAAGTCCTTCTTGTGAGAATACCAACCATTTAGCCACCATTCTGCTCTGGGCTGTTTAACCACAAAAGTAAAGTTTGGATGAAACTGTCAAGTTTGCGTTTGCAGTGTCAAATATATAAAAAAGTCATGTAATTGGGCCTGGGCTCAGCAGAATGTTGTGCACGTGGTGAGCGCTCAGATCTCCCAGTCTAAAAGCTTTTCACTGGGATTTGTCTAATGCCAGGGGCACAGGAGGAACACGATTATAAAGGTCACTGTAAATGTTCTTATGGTCTTAAAGCTGAAGGTTTTTTTTTTTTTTAATGTTACTGCTGTTCTGTGTCTTGACTGTTGGAGGTATCTCTTATCCCACAGGGACTCGGCTAGCGCAGCACATTAATGTTGTGTTGTTGTCACCCGTGGGACCTTCCTGGGCATCAAATGCAGTTTGTTCTCTGTGTATGTGGGAAACGTATGTCTGTGTGTGTGTGTGTGTGTGTTCATAATCTCCACAATTGTCTGTCTCTGAATTTGTGATTGTGTCCACCCCCTTCATATTGACCCTCCGAGGTGTGTGTGTTTGTGTGTCTGTCCCTTCAAGACGCATGCTGATCAACCACAGCTCCAGCTCTCCATGGCGCACCTTCCGCCGCAGCCTGTGGCTACGAGCGGACATCTTATTCGTGATTTTAATTTATCGTCTCTCTTTTGTTATTCAACTTCCTCTTCGTTTGTTTTTTCCAAATTTACTTTCAGTTTTGTGTCTTTTCGACCCAGCCCGCCCACTCCTGGCTGCCCCATATTCCTCATAGCAACGTTTTTGCCATAGCAACAGTGCTCAGAGATGGGTCACCCCACTGTGTCAGCTGGGAAATTAACATTCCAATGCATCTTCTCAGGCCCAGATCAATAAATATCAGGGTTCTGTTTTTCTTTTCCTCATTTTAAAAACCGAAGACGCCACCAGCATAGCGCTGCTGTCGGGTTAAAAATCACTTTCCATGTTTCTTTTTTAATGAATGTGCAAGTTTCTAGTTCAGAATATGGAGGCAGTGATTCAAAGTCATGATCAGGGACACATTGGCAGAACTAATTGGAAATATTTCAGCCAATCTGAAGCCACTTTTTCTACATTTCAGGATCACTTGAGTACAATTTTCATTGTCTTGTTGCTGTCAGTGCAAAGCACACACATTTACCTTATCCAGAAAACTGTCTTTTCTATTTCTGTTCAACAAAGGGCTCACTGTTATCTAGATTATGTGGCATATCTGCAAGCAGAGAGTTCACTGTCATCAAAACAGCTTATTTCTCTTCAAATTCAACACTACAAAAATCCGTAAAAGTCGTGTGCGTGATTGCACGATCCAAACTTTTCGTCCAGACTTTCAGTTTGTAGGTTACTAGCTCTGAGGAAGTGGATCCCATAGTGGATGGGAATTTGAAAACTCAGGAAGTGGAAGGGGAGAAGATTGCTCCATTCTTTTATTCTTCCCGACCGTGGAGACAGTGCACATCTTATGGAAGTGTGGTTTTTAGGCGATAGCAGCGTTCCGCCCTGACGTCTGCTGTTTGCCCCTCAACACATGTGGACCCCAGCCACCCCTCCCCCCCTCCCCCCGATGTTCACCACCTGACATACCCCTTTTTTAAGTTTGCACTTGTTTGTTTCTTGCTCTCCTCCTCCCCCCTCCCCTTCCCCTACACTTCTCTGTGGATGCCCCCTCCCCCCTCCTGACCCTCTCGCAGGCGCCACTCCCCCTATAGGACACTCGAGCCGGTACGTCCGCCCGTTGTCCCTAACGACTACGTCTCAAGCCCGACGCGCAACATGCCGCAGCCCCAGCAGAGCCCTGCACGCACTGCATCCGTTAATCAGAGGAACCGCACGTACAGGTACCCCCCTCCCCTGTTCCCAGCATGCCTCTCAACACTTCTTAAACAAGCCACTTTTTTCCTCCACCTACTACCCCTTTCTTCTTCTCCTCTCCCACACTTTAAAAGTGCGAGCCAGCATCTGAGCATCTTTTCCCCTCTTCTTCCTCTCTGAAGTAACTTATTATGGAAAGTGTAATCACTCCCGTCTCTTTTTTTCCACCTCAACTCACAAGTATGACCTTATTTAACAGTTCCAACTTGAAAGGAAAGCCCAGATTAACACTTGATTTGGAAACCCCTCACCTACGCGCTTGCTCAAATGAGGACGAGGTAGAGATTGCACGGCGAGACACAGGTTCCTGGAGTGATCGAAATGAAATAGGCAACATCGCCCTCACAGCCCTGTCAACCCAAGATGACTATTTCATCCAAAACAGACAAATATTCATAGATCTCCTCTCTACTGTGCCCGATCTGTTGCCCCAAAAATCTTTAACATTCCTGGTCCGGAAATAGACAAGACAACTTTCCCCGACTCTCCTCTCAGCAGTCTTTATCCGCATCACTCCATCCATAGCTCATTCTCTTCATCTCCCAGCCATGCGCTCTCCTCTGTCCAACCAAAAGTCTGCCCCATGTGTCTTGATGCTTCCTGCTTTTTATATCTTTGTCTTCGTCCTGCGTCACCTTTGTCATTTGTCGTTGGTGAGGCTTCTCGCTGCTGTGGCACATAGTCATTTCTAAAGCATAACCGCTCACGCTAACACATGAATGCTCATGAGGGTGCCACGTTATTAACCTGAGTTATTGAGAAGCCAGGGAAGGGGATGCGACACACACCTTTACGTGAACACCCATTCTAGGCTGGTAGCAACTGGAATATAAAGATGAATGACACTCATATTGTGTCAAATACAATTAATCAGCATTAATCTCACTTGGATAAATGATGTTTCCCGGCCCTGGAACTATCGCTAGTTTGCAATCTTTGACGTCACTGATTCATCAAACACAAACGTTTGACTACAGCTTTATTCGCACTGTGGCTGCCACAAATATCAGTGTTAGGATTAAGGTGTTTTTTCCAGCTTGTGCAAATGAGCTGAAAGCACCAGCAAATAAGGGGATGACAGAGCATTGCTTGAGAAAACAAAGCAATTGCATCCAAATGAACAAGGAGCAGTTTTCAGTCTCTTTCGCACCATTCAAATATCAGAGTTGGACCACAGTCTGTAAGTGAGAAACAACAAGGTCGTGGCTACTTTCTTATCATTTTATTTAATCAGTTATCTGATAAAGAAACCTAGTATTCATGGTAATAGAATTGCGAAAGCTGCAAGCAGCCAGTGCTTGTCGGATGGTCAAACTGCATCCAGAGGCCGCACCCAATTTCTTCAACCTTACAAAACCTACAGTTTGATACTCGAGCCCACTTCTCTTTCAATCTGTTTTTCATTCTGTACACAACTTATGTGTAACACTATTCATTTGCACAATTATATTGTTTACTACGACTGTAAGTAAAGTTTCTGGCCCCTTCTATTATGGCTGACTTTTACCTGCAGTTTAAAACAGCTGTAAACACACTTGCTTTTCTACATGGTTGCATGACGGGTCATAAGAACTTCTCCCCCCCGAGTATACCCGGCCTTTAAGTGAAGTACCCTGGGGTTACCTTTTAAATGTAGGCCTCAACATTTATGTGTTAAGATGAGTTGCGCAACAAAGGCAGTTTCTCCCAGAGGTCTGAATGTGCGCGTGTGCCTGAGTGTAAGTGGCCTGATTTCTTTTGCCACCCTCCCACCAGCAGTGGGAGCAGCGGAGGCAGCCACCCCAGCAGCAGTCGCAGCAGCAGCCGGGAGAACAGCGGCAGTGGCAGCGTGGGCATACCCATCGCTGTGCCGACCCCGGCCCCACCCAACGCCTTCCCAGGTAACGCCTGCTTCTACTTCCCTCTCCAAGAAGCTGACTGCATGATGATTTAGTGCTTGAAACCAACTAACTTGACTAATCTTTTTTCAATATTAAAGAGGCTATACTCTGGGTTTCAAATTGTTTTAAATTCAAATCACAATGTGTGACACCCTGGATCTACTGCAATCCTGTCTTCCCTTCTCACTCTTATCTTGACCTCCTTCACCTATCTTTTCTCTCCTTCCGGATTGTTTTTAATACCTCTTCAACTCCCTGACCTTCGGCCCCTCGGGTTCAGTCCCTGTCCCATCCAACCCCGCCAATCCCGCCAAACCTCCCTCCAACACCTCCACCTCTGCCACAACCCCTGGTCCCCCGGGGCCCTCTGCCCTAGACAGCCCCCCACAGGCCCCCAACCCACCTGTAGAGATCCCGCCTGTACCACCACCCCCTCCCCAGCTCCCCACCTCTGCGGCCCCCACTGGCACAGGCCCCGCCACTTTCGGCAACCATGCACAAGGTGAGTGTGAGAAACGGTGGGAGAAGCTCACCCGCTCCCTCTCTACATCCTCCATCCTGCCTCCCCCCTGACATGCATCCTCCCGCCTTGAGACACAGATGTGTTCATCCACTGATGTGTCATCAACCAGCATATTCAATGGTATTGTCTGACAGCTTGTAACTATCGATCAGTCATTGATCAAGTCAGGTCTTCAGTGATAAGGTTGACCAAACGCTAGTAATCGTAAACAAAATCAGGACTTAACAAATAGTATCAGTTTTATGTATGAAATAAAATGATAAATTCACATTTTAATTTCTCAAACCCAGAGCTGTTGAGTCTTTGAGTGTATGAAATTAAAGCAGATATGACGTATAATAATTTAAAAGCTATAACCACAGATAATTCCAGTCTATTATCGCAGTCTTGGAAAATCTTCAGCAGCAAGTCTCATGTTGACACCTGTTCTACCTTTTTAAGCAAACAGCTGAGAAGAGAAATTCCACTTTTTAAGGTCACTGTAGGGCACTTGAAAATATTGATCAAAACTGTCCCGAATATCAAAAAGTCTGGATCACACAGCCTGGTTTCATGTGCCGCCGCTGGATTCTCCGCTCTTCATCCTTCACAGCATCTCATCAGCTGCCTGCGTCTGTGTTGATGCCGATGTTCTGATCTATAATGCATGAGCCGTGTGGTGAGAAGCTTTCGCAGTGAATTCTTCATTTCGTTTGTATTTATTTCGCCTTTTCTTTGTAAGTTGTGTGGCTGCTGGATATTGTCATTTCCACTCAATGTGCTGTGCTACTGTTCATGGTATAATGTGGCTTCTGTGTAAAATGTAAAACACAAAACAAATGCAAAGATTTGCATATCAAATTTGAATCAAATTGTTCAAGTAGCTGCTTGAGAAATGTATCCCGAAACTAATTACCAGGTTTCTTAACTATCATTAACTAATATGCCTTTATAAGACCCACTGAAGGATTATTAAAAATCCAGCTCCCCACCCTCACTGAATGACTCTCTGCTTCCCCCTGGTGTCGTCTCTCCGCAGGTGTGGTGCAGTTCTACAGCATGAACCGCCCGGCGCAGCCTCAGCAGCAGCAGAACCCGCAGGTGGGAGGCTCCCTGCCGTACCGCCGGCCTTCGTCTGTCACCGGTCAGCCCAGCATGGCCCAGAGCCAGCTCAACGGTGGACCACACTTCGCCCAGAACCAAGGTTTGTTTAAGGGGTTCTATTAAACAATTTCCCCAAAATAACTCCAAATTAGATAGTTATTACCTTTATAACTGTCAAACAAACCTAATCATGTCCTTTGTATTGAAGCAGGAAATAATATCTACTACGTTTATTACTGCTAACAGCTGTTTAAAGTTGAACCAGACACTTAAACAATTCTTGTTGTTATCTGGGTTCCTTCAGTTCTATTCGTTTTTTTTTCCTCTTTTCATTTCAGTCTTAAATCTCATCGTCTGTTTATTTTTAAATCAGCTCTCTCGGACTCCAGCTTCTCTCCAAACTTTTAGATTTCAGAGGGAGCAGATCACCAAAGTCTTACTCTGCCGTTTTGTATCTCTTCAGAAAAAGATCCGTCTGTTTTTGTGGTCTGTCATTTTCCCACTCGATTAACTGCCTCCACTCGACTTCTGCTTTGTATCAGCTCCTTGTCTTTACAGCTCTTTGTAATGTTTTACCCCCCCATTTGTCTCTAGCACTGTCTGATTGAGTGCTACGCTTTTATTTCTATCCAAGCTCAAATGTCAATTGGCATCAGAATGATTTGTGCAGTATGTTCTTAAGAGTAATTTATGGCTTCAACTCAAGTATTTTTTTCATAACTTAACGATAAATTAATAATTTAGTCTATAAAATGTCCTGTTTTGTCCAACGTTCAGTCCAATTCAATTTACTGTCATAGAAGAATAGAAGAAAACCAGCAAGTATTCATAAAATATACAAAGCATAGCCTAGTACTCGAAAACATTTTTGAAAAATTGTGCAATTTTAGTTTGTGTGTAGTTGAATTAATTTAATGCTTAATTTATAGGTTGATCAACTCGATCGTCTTTTTAAAGAAAGTGTATGATGACATAGTTTTTGCTTCCCAAATATGAGGACTGGCTACTTTTTTCTATTGGTTATGAAAAGAGTTGTAAATTCCATCTGTACAGCCACAAATGGAAAGAATAATTAATAACTGGATGTGGGACGTCCCAGGTTTGTGCTTTGCTAAAAATCGTTGTCTACATATTGTCTGTCCTTTACATGTTTATTCTAATCTCATTTTCTTGTGTCTTTGCTGTTCTCATGTCTGTCCCACTGCGACGCACCCTCTCTGGCCCTGTCCTCCTCCATCTCCGTGTGTTGATTTTATTTTGACTTATTTGTTCTCGGTGATAGCCGGCCCGCTCGCGCCCCCTCCCCCCTCCATGCAGATCACCCCTCAACTGCCTCTGATGGGCTTTGTGGCCCGAGTTCAGGAGACTAGTAAGTGGTTTTTTAGCTCCTCGCTCCCTCTGCATGACCTCCGTTTGTTCTCGAAATCCTCTCCCCCAGCAGTTAGTGAGCATCAGTGATCCGTCCCCTCTAGGTGACCAAACCACCTAAAGCATGATATGAATAATGAGGCCTGTTGGTGTTTGTTCATGAGCATGATGATGTTTCTATATATCTGTGTCCTCTTTCATTTCTCTCAGCGATCCCAACCATCCAGTTCCTTCTTAAATTTCTCTAAATGCAAGTTGAATCAGTATGTGCACCCTTTGTACCCGTCGTATCGAACCCTTCTGAGTTTGACGTATAAAGTTTATTTTCATCCAGCATGGTCTGTTTCTGTTCCTTCCTTCAATGCATGTGAATTTCAATATGTCCTCTGTGTCCCTGTACTTCTTTCCTCTCCTCTAACTGCTTCTTCTTCTTGCCTCCCTGAAAACTACTTCTAGTCTCAGACGTGCCGCCCCCACCTCCGCCTTCCGACGAGCCGGTGTTTGAGGAGCCTACGCTTCAGTCACCGCTGCCAGATGACTACGAGGATGAAGAGGACGAAGAGGAGTCGGCGGTGGTGGAGTACAGCGACCCGTATGCCGAGGAGGACCCGCCCTGGGCCCCACGCAGCTACCTGGAGAAAGGTGTGACATCATCGCTCCCTCATGAGGCACATTTATAAAGGAAAAGTCCTCCCTGAAATACTAGACCAGACACCCTGGTGTGACTCACTCGTACCTTTCCTCAGTTGGGACATAGTGTTTTGTTTGCAAAGTTTGAAATTACAAAATAATTCTTTGTCCTTCAAGTTTAACATGTAGGAAAACGCCTGCATCTTCTTCTGTTTCGATGTCCATGTGATTATTGTTTCGTTGACGTCAAACTGCCGTTTTCCCTCAGTGGTGGCCATCTACGACTACAGCCGCGACAAAGAGGACGAGCTTTCGTTCATGGAGGGCGCCATCATCTACGTGATCAAGAAGAACGACGACGGCTGGTACGAGGGCGTGATGAACAGCACCACGGGCCTCTTCCCCGGCAACTACGTCGAGTCCATCATGCACTACGCCGACTGAACTATCCCCCGTCTGAGAGGAAGAGGAGCGGGAGGAGCTCTTGATGAGGAAGGGAAGGGGTTTAAGGTCAAAGACTGTGATCAGGTAGAGTATGATCACCTCCGTGCGCGGAGAGAAGAGAGAAGCAGGTGGGAAGACGAAGCAGTTTTTAAAGAAGTTGCAACATGACAAACTGAAGCCCTGTCATTCTCTCGACATAGTCGCCATTGTAAAACAACCACTACTCTAGATATATCCTTCCCTGACATATTTCTTTCTTTGTTTCTTTATTTGACTGAGGACTGGAACGGTGATGGATTTGTTGTATTTTGAGAGTTTTGTGTTACATTGTGAGGCCACTACATTGAATTTTTGCTTCATCTGTTAAAATGTTTTTTTGTTTAACCAAATTGCCCTTATTTTTAAGAATATTTATTGGATTTTGTAGTGGGACAAATGGTGAGCAGGTGGATGGGGCTGCTGAGAAGGATTTCTACGTTGCAGCCTCAGAGAAAGGGCTGGAGAAGAATGTGTCTGCACGTGTAGATTTTCTCCTTAACACTCCAGAGACATTTAAGAGAAAAACACACCTCTCGCTATACACTTTATATATATATATATATATATATATATAAAGTATGATGCAACAACAATATCCTCGAAGGGGAAAAGGTAGTAATTTCTGTACTTGACAAAACTTTAAGTTAGGTACCTTAGCAGGAAGCTGACATTTACTAAGATAAGCACATCAAATGTCTTAAGGTGACACACTAAGCAAGATGAAGGTGGGTCTGTGAAGACGTCTGAAGGCCAACGGAAAAAACCCCGAGAGTGCTTTAAATCCACATTCACCTTTATTTTCAAAGTTTATTTAATTATCCAAAATGTTTTGCACCATTGCAAGTCCGAGGTTTAACTCAAGGGGGCGAGTTGACTCACTACATTCTTCACTTTTGCTGGCCAGTGTGCGTTTTTTTTGGGTCCACCCCACAAGTGAGAGGAGAGCAAGAGCTCGTCAGCTGCACAATGACCTGGGTTATGAAGTCTTACTCTGCAGCTCCTGTCGAGAACAGTAGGAACATTTTAGCTCGGCCGGCGCACTAATCGTTTGCAGTGATCGTACGCACTCGACACGAAGAGTTGATTTTATTTTTTATGTTGTCAAGAGTTTTACCAAGGGGTCCAGAATCAAGTTTAGCTTGCAGAGCGGCAGACTGCATGTTTCAACAAGGGGGGAAAAAAAACCTTTTCTCGTCTGCTCTTCTGAAGATTAATGTCTTAATACTTTTAGATATGGTGTGGTTTGGTTTTTTGATATTCACCTACAACGACGACGCATTTAGGTCATATCTAAGATGCTTGTGCCATATTGAAGTGTGTGTTGCTGTTCCGAGGTTCTCACTTCATTTGCAATAAATTGGCCGGAGTGGGGTTGGATTTGTCGTTGAGATACAAAACTTTATTCTCTCCTATTTTTTCATTTTTCTCCATCCGTTTTTCCCAAGTTACTTTAAATCAAAAGCACATACATTTGTAGTAAAAAGGTGTAGAAGAAGAAATAATATAAATGTGAGATGTATTACGTCCTCAAAAAACGGGACTTATTGAATATGAAAAGAAGCCAGCTGTTGTGTTGAAATGGTTTTAACCGTCGCAAGCCCCCGATAATTCTTAACGGCGTCAGTTTAGGCATCGTCGGTCCTCCGTACTGTTTCCAATACGCTTGGATGTTGGGTGTTTGCGAGGGCTCAGTGCTTGTACTTATGTCAGAATCTTTATTTTCTATTAAAAAAAAAAAAGAAATAATAACAAGTGGGTCTGTATGTGAGTCTTGCATGCCATTGTTCTTATATGTACTGGTGTCCCAAAAAAAACCTGTGTGGCGAGATCACCCATTCTCAAAAAGACAAGCAGCCCTGCAGCTCTGACCCGGTACCGCCAGCCTCATCCAAAGAGACTGTACCACCTTACTTCACGCCCGCCTCCGAGGAGTCGTCTCTGACCCGTGGGGGGGAGGACGGAGGGGAAGGGACCCGGCTCCCTCCCCCGTCAGTAGCCGCCATTGCGTCAGTGGTGAAAAATCCTGTGTGTAAGCTGCTCGTGAATCCTGCGGACAAAGAACCCCAACAGGCGGGAGGGAGGGAGATGAATGGATGACGATAAATGTTAATGCTCAAGATCAATTGCAAAAAAGCTTGACTCTTGGTTTTTATTTTTATTTTCTAACGCTCCAAATGGAAATCCCGGGTCTGCAGGATTCACAGCCCCTGGAGTCACAGGCGTCCCTCGGGATGCGGAGTCAAACAGTCCATAATGCCATTGTGTTGCACAGTTAAAGTTGAATTGCAGAAGTATCATATTTGTAAAATTCATGAGAACAAAGACAATAAAATTATTAAGATTTACGGTGTAGTTATGTCTTGCTGCTTGTTTGTATGTATTTGCGCATTAATTATTGGGATTGCATCTTAAAATGTTCACATTTCAAAGCTTCTTTCTAACTGTTAAAGCTGCTTAATTCAAACTATATGAAATATTTAGGTTTTCAATATTGCCTCATATTTGGGGTCATATAGTTTATTTCTTAGTCTTAAAGAACTTTGGTTTCCGACTTAATTCTTTTTGATTTATAATCCTTTAAAACATAGCAACTACTACATGACCCCCTGATACTGAATTTATTCTATAAAAGACAGTTAAAGCTAAACTATCCAGGATTTTCCACAAAAACGCAAAGGTTGAATAATACAAATAAAATAAGGCAGCACAAATGTTCCACAGCAGAGCTCACACACATATTCCACATATTAAAATGTTTCTTTGATGCATAAGGATTCTGCTGCACCTCCTAGGTTAAGTTACAGTGACAATAAAAGCATATTCAAATACATCTGGTGTCCCAGTGAGCTGTTGTGTCCCATGGGTTCATTGTCACGGCATCACTCAATGCATGATCATGTAACAGCACCAGTGTGTTTCTGTATGTTTGCACTGTGCAATCACATATCTATCTATCTATCTATCTGTCTGTCTGTCTGTCTGTCTGTCTAAAAGATAATTAATGCGTTGTTGCAAGACCTCCAGAAAGTTTTGTAAGATCTTTCAAAAACTTCTCCTCTCTCTCTCTCTCCCTCTCTCTCTGTCCCCCCTCTCTTTCCCAGCCTTCTCCCCCCCCCCTTCTTCCTCTCGTCTCTCTCTCTCCTGTTATCTCACTCAGCTCCCCTCTCTGCCTCTCTCCCTCCCTTCTTCAGCTACCCTCTCTCTCTCTCTCTCTCTCTCACACACAAAAACATTGATTCATTCAACTCACATTGAAACATTTTTGCAAGATCTCACAACACTTTCCCAGGATCTCGAAATAATGTTCTTTCTGACATTTTACCCATCGAGCAAAAAGCTGGTACCTGCTTAATAATTCAAAATGAAAGAAATATGCATGAGATGTTTGGTTAAATAGCTTGAGTGGGAATAAAATGAGCCACGGCTAAGGTCGGATAATTATTTCCTTTTTGGTTTTACAATTTGATTTGAGGGAATTTAAATATGTCAAGAACTACGAGATGAGGGAGCATTGTCTGCACGAGTGCTTTATTTGGATGCTTTGCTCACTTCCACTCATGCACAGTTTCCGGAAGAATGTTTCTTTTCAAACCAGATTAATTTGGGATGTTTGGAAACTCACCTTCCTGCCGGAATACTTCCTGTCACCTGGCAGCTCCCTGTTCTCCTCTCCTTGCAGCCGAGCTAAATGGAACAGGCCTCATATTGTGTATTGAGACAAGAAAGAGGCGATATAAGTGCTACCTTCAGTATGACTCCTCCTGAGCTTTGACAGCTAAGAGCAGGAGGAGAGATGGATGGAATTTAAATTTGAAGTGTGAATGAAGAGGATTGGGGGGGGGGAAATCACAGTGAAAAGTGGGCTTACCTTTTACGTGTGCAGACAGGATTGGCACGGAAACGGGGAGCGAGATGTGTCAGAGGGATTCTTCTGTTTGGTCGTGAGGTTCAGGACTTGGGGGAGGACAAGTTCTGACAAACCCTATTACACATCACCCACGTTCCCTCTGCACATGCACTGAGCTATACTACATCAAACTTTTATTTGGGGGGGGAGGTGGGTGGTGAAATCTTCCTGAATCCAACTTGTCCTTGTCTTGATTTTCTTGTGGGTTTAGCTCTCTGACCTTTCGTCGTGTGTGCATGTGCGTGTCGTGTGTGGATAGTTATGGAGCGTCTGTCATCATGTGAAGCCTTTCTCTCCGTGAGGAATGCAGTTTCTTACCCGGCATCGCAGACAGGTGTCACACCGCAACGCCAACGTGCCTGAACAGAGGCTCAGTCAAACGCATGGGAAACTTATGATGCCCTGATGGGGATCCGACTGTTCTGGGAATAAGTTCGACTTTATGTTTCCACAAGCAGCAATCTCTCCAGGGCCTGAGGCGGAAATCAAATCAGTGAGATCTCAGTAACATATGAACGCGTATGATTTGTGTATGTGTGTGTCGTATTCAAACCATTTGTGGCCTGTGAGCTTCTTTAAGTATCATGTTTCGGATCCAAAGGCTTCATTTAGCCAATGTTCCACAAAAAAGCAAATATGTGAGGGAAGATTCCCCTTTAATCATCTCACCACACCTCAATATTTACAATTTAAAAGTGTCATATATGTCGTGTTTGTAGTAACAGTCGATCGTCTGCAGAAACGGTAATAGTACATGTTGCTCAAAGGCCCCTTGCACATTAGATATATAGGATTTTTACTTGTAATAGAGTATTTTTGCAGTGTTGTATTGGTATTTCTACTCAAATAAAACATCTGGTAACTTCTCCCACCACTTTCAATAATCAGAAATCGACAGTCAGGGCCAGAGAGTGTGTAATTGAATAGAGGCTGTCATTTCCCACATTGTCCCTTAGTGTCAAATCAGACAATTCCTGGTTTGTTTCCCTCTATGAGCCACTTTCCCTGTGAATACTACAAACTCTATTCAACATTGTGTTTTTGCTCCATTCTCATCCGTCACCGACTCCACTTTTCTCTTCCACTCTTGTCAGCTGCCACATTAGTTCTCGAGGATTCAATATAGTGGATTTAACAGCTCTCTGCAGCCTGAGGCGAAGCTTTCAGAAAGGTCAGACCTCAGACACTAATGTGAAGTATGGTCCTCGGGCCTGGAGGCTGCACTGTAAATCCACTCAGGGCTGATTTGTCAAGGCAGAAGCTTTCAAAATAAAGGTATTTTATGTGTCCAAATTGTGGTTTTACTTGATATGTTGCTGATTATCTTAATCTATAATAATAATGTATTAGTTTAATTCTGTATTAATCTCAATCTGCAAAGTAACTATTCATTTAAGAGTGTAAAAAGTATATTTGCATCCAAAATGTTGTTATATAAACTATTAAATAGAATAAAATGGAAACACTCAAGTACAAGTACAATTCACGTGTACTCTAATAATACTCCAATCACAAACTTGATTTTACTTGTACTTATATACTTGATATACAGAATATGAATCAACATTGAAAATAAGCACATCATAAAACATTCACATTGTATTTTGCAGCTTCATAATCCATGTGAATCATTGTGTAGCCACTTTATCCATTTGGAATTGGAGAAAAACACTTAATAGTGGAGCTTTTACTCTGAAAAAGGAACGCAGGAAGTTGCCGTGTGCTTCCCTTCCCACTTGACACCCGGCGCCTTTTTGCGCGGCGCCGTGCGTAAAGGTGCGCACATCCTCATCAGGTGGACACGCGGCCGGTCATCTTCTTGCAGGAGTGTGCGCGTGTGTGTGTGTGTGTGTGTGCGTGTGTGTGTCTCCTGGACATGAACACACCTCCTCTGAGCCCCTGAAAGGATTCTTACCCTCGTTTTATTTTTCTCTGTCAGAGTTTAAAAAAAAAAAAACGCGCACTTGGGGAGGATGCGTGGACGCGACAGGTGGGCGACGTGGAGCTGCATCTCCATCCTGCTGCTGGTCGCACGGACACGGGCCCAGCGGAGAGGTGAAGGATGCTGAGTCCATTCTTTTATGGCATTTTTAAAATTCCGGATATGTGTCTCCTTCAGGGAAATAATGCACAAAAAAAAAAGCTGTGAAAATGTTTGAGACTTGTTTAAAACATCATTTCTTTACCTCGGAAAACTTAACTCTGTGACTTTTAAATGTGAAACCTGACATGTTCCTTCCACTTGTGCTGCTGCTGTGGGAATAAGCAGCTGCTTATGTGCTGACACAGGATTTCCTATAGCTTGGCTTTCCAGGCTGGAATGAGGCTGCGGTGGACTTGAATGCCTGGACTTGTCTATTGGGATGATAAAAGGGCTCTACTGTACTTTGCTGCCTCTTTTGTTTGCTCTGCACAAAGTGTGTCAAAGCAGCAGGATGGAACCTGACCTCTGTGTTCGGTGGATCGTGCACTGACCTGTGGAGGGATTCGAAATAATTACCTATTTTTTTAAATTTGGCCTTTTGCTGATGCTGTGGGGCGGCAAGAGGTTCAGGTTTCTTTATTTGCTTTGTGTAGCACCGGTTTGAACATGGATGGAGACAGATGGGCCCCTGGGTGCAGACAGTGTGTAGAAGGCCCCCCCCCCACAGCCCCTGAGGGCAGGACCACCGCACAGAATAGAGACGCACACACAAAATGATGAACGGCATTTTAGTTTCCTTGTCTTTGAGTGTTTTAGATGTCCTTTGTGTTGCCGTCTCTTGAGGAAGAAACCGTGGCCATTGGGCATCTTAGTGTAGTTTTGTGTGTCTTTGTAGCCATTTTGCATTTCTGTTGTTGTTCTGCATCTCTTTGGCTGTTTTGCACATTCAATTTGTGTGTCTCTGGAGTTGTTTGGTGTCTCATCCTCATCCTTATTTGACTTTGTGACCATCTTGCATGTTTGTGGTCCTTTAGTGTCGTCTGTTTGCGTCTCTCCTCATTATGTTTCGGCCTCTTATCAGTTTTGTGTCTCTCTTTAGTCGTCTGATTGAGTTTCCAATGGGAAATATGAACCATCACGTCAAAGAGAGGCTCTTGTCCATTGTGTGGATTGTGTAGACGAGTGTGTGGTTGTGCTCATGAGTTTATATTTGCGTGTAGAATGATAAGACCACTTGCAGGCGTGGGATGTTACCTGTGCACGTGCTTGTTCCTGTGTGTGTGTGTGTGTGTAGGGTGGGGATTTGTGGTTGTCTCAGATTTTCCCTTCTTCAGGGCTTGTCGGTTCCTCCCAGAAAAACAGACGCACTTCATTGTCTAATTTTACCTGACTCTGGTTTTCCCTCCTCTGCACACACACACACACACACACACACACACACACACACACACACACACACACACACACACACACACACACACACACACACACACACACACACACAGATACACACATTCAGGCATGTCCGTACATTCATGTAGAGACACACTACTGTTTATGCAGAAATTCTCCGCCAAGCTTCACTGTAAAAATGCAGAGAAGAACTTTTTAAGACCAGACCACTTTTTCCAAGTCTTTTCTTAAATAATCCGTAAACATCCCAGAATGTTTCTTTTGAATAATCTGTAGCGACAAAAAGGGATAAAACTATCTAATAGTTCTCATTAAAAACATTCAAACGTAAGAAAAAAGTTCCAAAAAGGATATAAATGTATGTAAGGGAACATTTTTACAAAAATTTTAATCCATGATTTGCTTGGTGACCCCTCATATAGAATCTCTATAAACGTATTCATAGAACCCTAATTTAACTTGTTTCCATTTTGCATTCTTTTCACATTAATATTTAACATGAATTTTAACCCAGAAGTAGGAATGTATCATTTAGTGTCTGAAAGGTCTTCTGGGTAATGTAGGAATTCTAGAAGAGGGCGAAGCAGGATGTTGTAATGTGAATCCTCCAAATAAGGACATTGAAACTCTTCTAATTCACCGTCTCACCGAGGATCCGAGGCTGGGTTTGGTTTTTTTAACCTTCAAAGTGAATCCTCATAGTTTAAATCTCCCTTGTTTCGTTTTTTCCCCGACATTGGACAGTTATAACACCCCTCGATCAAATTAGAACAAATGGGGCAAGTCGTGCACGTGGCTGCGCCGTGCACACTCATGATGTCAGGGCATTGTCATCAGACCACGGGGGAAGGTTTCACGCTGTTTATTTCACAACGTTTTGTCCTTTATTTCAAGAACGCACAGCTGGTTCGGCGTGTCTGAGCACGACGCTGCCATCAAAACATATCTACGCTGCATTTATGCATTCGCTGGCTGATATTTTCATTTTCTGTTGACGCCTCGGGCTGTATGTGGTGAGCTTTACACAAAGTCAGCATCAAGTCGCAAAACTCACCTGCACATAAATGCATTTGATAATACAGCTGCAGGGCAGGTTAAAGACACTGGGTTGGGTTCACACTGGATTTGCCATCTTTATTAGAAAATGAATCTCTTCATCAACGCTCTTGGGATCAAAAAAGCAGATTTCACCCTCTTTATTAATCAATGCACCCAAAAAAATAAACATTTACTGGTTTCCACCTTTGCAAATGCAATTTATTTGCTGGTCTGCTCAGTTTTCCAACTTTTAAACTGGAATATCTTTGTATTTTGGAGACTTTCTTATCGAATCGACTGATTTAACTGATGATCACTAGCTGCAGCGCGACATGACACATCTAATACCAAGAACATCAAGCACAACAGTTTTCACAAGCGGGATGAAAGGGGAAATCGCTGTTCGATCGTTATCAGTTGTGTTGACGGAGAGAAGTGGATATTTATTGATGTAAAAACACAGCAGATGATTGCTGTCAGTGGCTGTGGTGTCTTTTAAAGGAGGATCACGTAGGAAATCATCGCGCTGCGGTTTCTCCCTCAGCCGAACCACTAATCACCACGTGTCGCTGCAGATAAGCCTGTGATGAGGAGTCGCTGTTTGGGTTTGGATGGAAAACACGTCTGGATCAGCCGCCGCTGTCGATCTGATAACACGACACATGAAGCTCCCTCTGCGGCAGGCAGCACGTTCTTTCATTTCTCTCAGGGATCTAAAATCCGATTTTTCTAATCGTTCATGAAGCTTCACTTATCGTTTTGTATCTTGAGTTTTTTTTATTTTATCATTTAATCTTCAATCTTCTTTTTTTACTTATGCTACTTATCCAAACTTTCCTCTTGCGTCTCATCTTGATCGTTCCTATTTCTTCTTATTTCTTGACGCATAGTTTCTTATATTGACTTCTCAGTTTATTTGATCTTATCTTGACTTTTCATATCTTGAGAAATCTTGATGTCTGTCAACTAATGAGACCTGCCTCCTCTTGATTTATCTCTCAATTTGTTCTCATCTGTATTGATCTTATTTTGAAATATATTTAATTAGTTTAACTAATATTGAATTGTCTCTACTTATTTGATCTTATCTTGACTTTTCCCAACGCGTCATATACGCCTCATCTTCATTAATCTCAAATTTTGTGGACTCATCATATCTCCTCACTCATCATGTCCTGACTTGCACTTAGTTTGCAGTTTATTAGGAACACCCAGCTGATTGTAGTCTAATACAAGGATCCTGCAATAAATCCAGATGATTATCAGGTTTCTAAGGTGACCTAAGCCAGACAGAGTATCGACTCCTCGACTCGTGCGTCACTCGTTCAGATTAAAGGTTTTTTAAATTACAAGTCTAGAGGAGGGATGAGTGGGTGAAATGAATGGGGACTGGACATTTCCGTCGCTGCCATGGGAACATCAAAGAGCTTCGGACTGGACAGGAAGTGGGCGATGGAGGTTGAGTTTGTTTGTTCTCCGCCCTGTTGTCATTACCACTCTTGTTAGGACTCCACGTTTCGTTTTCACCCATTTCAGGTTTTTGACCATGTCAAAGAAAAACCTCAATTCCTTTATTACATAATCTGATTTTTGGTTTATCTTTATTGATGATTATAAAAATGAGATTATCAGACTTTGGTTTGGGGGATTTTCAAATGGTAAAAGTTATTTAATATCTCTCTATTGTAACAACAACACAATACAATTTTAAGAAACATGGTAGAATATTATATACATATCCCAAGCTTAGGATATATGTTTATTGATGTACTGTTATTTTAAAGCAAACCAGAGGTTGAAGGATTATGCAGATGCTTAAAGTAAAAAAAGCCCAAACAAAAATACTCTATTACAAGTAATTATACTGATACTTTATTTTACTTCATATTACTATTTGGTTATTTATCCAAACTCTTTTTAAACTAGTAATAGTACATTACAAAAGTAGTCTGGATAAATAACTCAATATCAATACAAAAATACCCCTAGGCCTGTGTTTTATTGGGTGTGACTTATTCACCCTCATTCATGAAACATCCAGACGTGTTTACTCTGCAGGGAATAAGGTGTTGCATCCTCAGCTCCTCCTCATTGCCTCGGTAGCCTCGAGGACGTTTCTCCTCTTTCGCGGTTAACTCCCACTTTTATCTGTAATTACTGCTTTTATCCTGCGTAGCTCTCGAACTCGGCGGCCCTGCCTGAGCCGGGGCGCCTTCAGGTCCGATGAGACAGAAACAGACGAAACACCGAAGCTCTGCACAGCAGCAGCAGAAACGACTTTAAAAGGCCCATAAAGGAAGCTGCGGGTGCTTTCTACCTGCTGCCAGCTTTGTCAGGGTGACAGCGGAAGTGTGAGCTCCTGCCGAGGGGTGACAGGATGTTTTGAGTGCCCGTCTTCCTTCTTTTCTATGCAGCACTATCTGATGTGTTGTGTCTCTGTCACGAGGAATAAAGGCCGTGTTGTTCCAGCTGCAGAGCTTTGAGGTGGTGATAATGTTAGATAACGGCGGCGGTGGGTTTTGTCCCACCTGCTCGCCTCTTTCGCCGCTCATCCACAAATAGCATGGAAACGTCTCGCTCGGTTTCCAGCTTCTAAATGTAGGAATCAAAATCAGACTTCAGGTCCGAGCTTGGATTTGCGCCTCCTGTTACAGAAAGCTCGCAGATTCAAGTTTCAACCTATTTCATATCTCGTGAGGGATTTATTTAACACCTCTCCATTCAGTGTCTATCTAGATCATGACAACAGCTATAAACCTGCAGGAATATTTTGCTGGCTCTGCAAACTGCAGCAATGAAAACACTGTCAATCTTATTTTTCCTCCTGGTTTAAACTGTGGCTTTGGATCATTTATTTATATATATTGATCCAGACTCTGCTGCTCTTAGGAGAGAGGGATTTTAAATCAGGTCAAAAGACAAATGTTTGGATATTTGCTGTATTTTCTTTTCAAAACTGTCTTATCCCACTTTATTTTCATTTTGATATAACACTTCAGGCATGACAAAGAACCGCTTGTCAGATACAAGATACGTCTGAAGCTATAGTTTCATATAAAAGTCCATAATTATCCTCCATTGCACTTGAATGCACAAGCACAGGCCGTGACGCCAAACAGAAAAGCTTTTTGTTCGCAACTGAAAAAGTCACGAATCAGTCGATTTATTTCATTCTAGCTGACGTGAAAATGCTTTACAGTGAAACGTGTGTGTGAGCGGGCTGAGCTGCCCTCAACCCGGAGCAGGGGTGACCCTCCATTGTCATCGTTTCCATTCAGCCGACGACGTGTTTTGCGGGGAACATCCCATCGGTCTTGACGAGCACTGAGACAGTTACATGAGGAGGGAGGGTTCTTAATCATTCCCACCACGGAGGCCGAAACAAGACTCTGACACTCATATCACCCTGAGAGGGAGGGAGGGGGGGCGGCGAGATGGTTGCCAAGTCAGAGGCCACGGACCCCTGATTCACGCCGCTGTAAATCAGCCGAGAGGTGGCACGGAAGACGGAGCGCGGAGGCCGGTCCTCGCGTTGTTGTTTGTCTTGAGTTTTACTGACACGACAGATTCGCCGAGCAGAGATTGATGCCTGAACTCCACTTGTGCGTAAAGGTGTTTGTTGTGATTTGCATTCCAGGTTCGGGTCGGATTGGGGATAGCAGGGGGGGAGGGGGGGGCGCCGATGAGCGACCCCTGATCTTGAACATGTCACTGTCGGTTTTGCACACCTCAGTCATCAGGGTTAAAATCTGCAGCTTCACGCTTTATGAAGCTTGTCACCCACGCTTTACACCACTGCGATAAGTAACTACCTAAAATAACAGAAACCATCTTTGTTAAAGATAGTTTGAGGTGTAATTTTGACTTCTTAGTTTGTCCCATCTGCTAACATGGAGGAGGCAGGGTTTACACTGCAGACAGCCACAAGGGGGCAATTGAGACGCTATGGCCTCACTTTTGGAATTGAGATCCCTAAACAATAATCCAATAAAATGGAAGATAAAAATGGCCACAGGTGCAAAGAACCAAATAGAAAAAACCTGGTATTCAATTCAAAAAATGTGTAACAGATTTAAAAGCAAAAACATCTTCATCTTCTTCAGTTTAAGTCAAGCGTCACATTCATTTTTCAAAGACTCAGGCTTCCCCTTTTGGAAATCATGCCTTTATGTACGGATCACACAACCTAAATTTAACCTCAATGACAAAACCGGCTACTTGGAAGTGATTTACCACTTTTGCAATTACACACTATTTAGCAGCTGCTCCAGTGAAGCGCTGCAGGGAGGAAGTCACATTCGAGCACAGGTGTTCGGGTGTCAGGTTTTTCTGCTTGTTTCTTCTTTTCCTGGGACATTTGAAACACTCGCTGATCATGCTACCATCGATTAAACGTTAGAAAGCGGACGATCCTGAAGATATTCGCCTCCGACGTAAAAGGGGAATCTCTGTTTGAAACCTGATGTGTTGCTCAGGGACACAGTAGCTGCTCTGGATGAGCCTCTGTGGTGTTTGCTGAGGTTATGGGCAGTCCGTGCCCTCGAGTACACGATCTTCTCTGCAGGAATTTCAAGGTTTCCCGCGGCGCTGAGGCCTCACGTTACGAGGCCTCTTGCGCTCCACTCGAATGTCACGTCTCCTCAGACTCATGCTGCAAAAATGCACCTCTGACAGGTGAGATCAGCTTAAAAAGAGACAGACGTGAAGGGATAAAACGAAGGATCGAGGACGGAAATCACTCCTGAGAAGTTCATTTTCCTCTGCTCACAATTAAGGAGCAATCCCTTCGTGTCTTTCTGGAACAGAGCCTTTCATTTATTTTGGCGTTTTCTCACATTTGGAAAAAAAGGAGCCACCACATTCAATTCCACGCACTCCCATTATGTCTCATCGCTGCCACAACAAACGTTCCCATTCAGCGGGAGTCTCCGCACAAGGAGCCGACTGTCTCGCTCCCATGTTGCTCAATTCAGGCATTGACGCTCGATAAGGGGCCGACAAGAGGAGCCCCACACCCTCTTGTCTGGAAAGGCCCCGCTTCTCCGTCCGTGCCAAAAAACACCCCACTTCAACATACCGATATAAAGGAGGAGGGCGGAGGGAGGAGTGTCACGGGTGTTGATTTCTGAGGAGCTTCTGCCAAGATGCCTCACGGGAGACTTTTTCTTTCTCTCGTCCTTTTGTCTTTCTTTCTCTCCGCTTCTTGGATTTGAAGAGTATGAGTGAAGTGATTACTGGAAAGCAAAGCCATGACAGATAGGTTTCTATGAAATAAATAAAATATAAATAATAATAAACTGTGCTCTTTAATGCATATTAATACAGATTTTCAGCAGAGGCTCTTTTTTGCATATAATTCAGACTTTAGACAGCAGGTGGCAGCATTTATTCTTTTTATTCCATCTTATTTTTTGGCAGCTCCATTAAATATATAATATATTAATATTCTTATCACTCAATTGAAAGAGAATGGCCTAAGTGAGGATGATAAGACTTTTTCAAACCAACTTTCTATTTTTGTGCTTTGTTTATGAAAGACAATACCTCAAGTGCGTTGTCAGAATTGGATTTAAACAAGTCGTTTTCTGTTTTTGCAACTTTTCATATAAAATATTCACAATTTAAAAAGGATAAAAACCACGGATGCAGTTTAAGCTGATTTTTAATTAAATATTTCTCTCTTGTGTTTCCAGCTGCAGGGAAACCCTGTTAACCACAGTTCACATTGTACAACAAGGCATTTCTGCAATGAGCATGATGCGTATGGCTAGAAAAATACATGCAGCTTCCAATTTTTTATTTCCTGGTGGAGTCGTTGCAAACAGTGAGATAATAAACCTCCTTTTAGATAAATACAGTAACTAGATGTGATCCCTGCAGCCTCTGTGCGTCTGCCATCTGCTGGTTTACCCAAGTACTGTGAGTACATGAGTAGAAAACTACATTTCCAAAAGTTTGTGGACGCCATTCCACGCTCCCACCTCCCTGCTGACAGCATGTGTGTTCCCTTGCCAGTGTTTTATGGTCAAACACATACATCTTAGCATGTGAACTGCGGGGTATCCCTGTGGGAAAACTGTAACACGATACACCAGTTAAACACTGAGACGTTGGAGCTGCCCGGCCTGGGAAACCCCAGCAGGGACGCACACGTGCACGCTTGCTCAGATTGTCCTGCGACTGTACAGTTATTAGATAAAAGATGGAAAATGAGACAGTGACAGTGAGACGTACAGGTTAAATGAGGCAATTGGTGATGAATAGCTCTCAAAGCACGTCAAGTGTCTGCGTGCACGTAAATTGAACTGAACACAGTGCAAGTATATCTGCTGGTGATGGGTTTGAACTCAGGCCTCGTCCTCACTGTGTCGGAGAGAGACACCATCTCAGATGCAGAGATTTAATCACCTGCAAACAACTCAAGAGGGAAACTCTTTAAATACAAATGCTAGAGTCGTAATTTATCTGCGTTCTGTCGCCCGGCCGTCTCTGGGAAGGATCTTGTTGCCATGGCGATTGCTGATTAGTCGAGGTCGGGGGAGATTTAGTCCTTCCTCTGGTAATTTAGCACAGCTGCAACTCATACACTCCCTCCCTCTCTCTTTCTCGTCCACAAATATCCCATAATGGCGTGTGACGAAATTACATATCCTCCCTTACTGTTAGGACTCATTCACAGTTCCTCCATCCATCCTGCATGGCCGTAAGTATGTGGACACCCCTGTGCCTCGAGAAAGCTTCAAGGAAAAGTTTGTCACATTCAGATTTTTTACTATTCCTTTTAAAAGTAGCGCACGTGTTAGCTGAGAGTTCTTTTGTTCCTGGAGATAACAATTTTGAAAAAAAGGAACACAAAACATCCCGAGGGCTTCCTTCCAAAATAAAATCAACATGTTTGGGCCATGCACATTTTCCAGGGGTACTTGAAAGGCATGCTGGGAAATCCGGCACAGAGGCCGGTTGCAGGAAAAATGCAGTAAAAGTCTGATGGTATCGAAGTGTTTAAGGAGGAAATGTTTTCTTTAAGGAGACACGTTCCCGCTGGAGCTGTAACATGCAGCTGTGGTAGTATATATAATTGCATGTATATGTACATATTACTGCACCAAATGGAAAGCACCAGGTGGCCCCATGAAGTTCCATTCACTGACTCACTGGAGCGTATAGCCGCGGTGTGTTTACTTACCCTGCTCATGGCCCTGTGCAGGTCAGTGCAGCTGACAGCTGATAGTGATGAAAAGGGCTGGAAACGCAGAGGGAGGGTCTGCAGGTTGATGTGTTAACTGGTTTGTGTCGAACACGGACACGGCGTCGAGGGAGAGCGTGCACGGAGGGAAAAAGTCTTACCTGCGCTTTGAATCCAGATGTGTTTTAAAAATCAACTTTGGGAAGAAAAAAGGAGGCACGAAAAGGAAGAACCTTTGTGGCAGGATGAGCTTTGCTAAAAGACCCCCCCCCCACCCCCAAACACAATCTCTGTAATAGCTTTAACTGCAACAATACGACATATTAGCTTTTATTTTATTATTTATGACAGTCTCAGGTAGTGAGTATAACAGGATATTACTTGAGATACCATCTTCCCCTTCCTGATGCCGATTCAGATACTTGGCTGATACCAAGTACAGATCTGATACCAGTGCATTTCAAAAATATCAACTTATATAACGTATTCATTGTTGTGTGACCTCACTCAGGCTAAACCCTTTGAAAAACAAACGGAGAATGATGCCATAGAACTTCTTCTAATATCTAATTTGACTCTCAGAACCGAGGAAGAATACAATTAAATCAATCTAGGAATACACAACAATTGATTCATTTTATGGTACATGTCCCCGTTTTGCTTTTATTTGGGTGAAACTAATACTTTAAAGATGTAATATCGAATCGGTACATAGATTGGCACACTTATCTCACACAGTATCGGAGGTAGTATCGGTGTCCAAACATTTGTAATATTAATTGAGGCACTTTTTAATCTATTTGATATCTGTAGTTACTGATTGATACACAATATTCCATTAATAAACAAGTTTTTTTAATTGCACTATAAAACTTGCCTGTAATACAATGCAGATAAACCGTTACCACTCATTAATGTTCAGTTTTGGTGTTGCTATTTGATTTATGAGTGTGTTGGCTATGTTATAATTTTCTGAATGGGCATTGTTGTGGTATCCCGATGAGGTAATTGTAAGACGACCCTCCTAGGATTTCAAGTGGAGATGCACTTGATCAAATTGTGCACTGAGCTTTGACTGGGATTGGTGACCTGAGCCAAAACTCTTGATCTGACACACACACACACACACACACACACACACACACACACACACACACACACACACACACACACACACACACACACACACACACACACACTCACACACACTCTAAAGCATCCAGTCCGGTTTCCCAAGCAGAGAAGTAGCCCCTCTTTTCCCTCCGTCCCGCTCAGCGTCTGGTTGAATGCGCCTCCGGCTCACACGCTGACAGCAGGAGCGATGGCGGATGAATGCTCAACTGATCAAGATGCAGCAGTCTCCAAACCTCCACATGTCACATGCAGCGTGGGTGTGGGAGGTCTGAGCGCTGGAATGTGTAACAGCTGGATGTCCCAGCTTGGCAGATGAGGCGGGTATAGCTGGAGGATGGGGGCACTCAGGGCCGTGTTGAGGAGGAGGAGGAGAGGGGTCCCTTCTTCCCTTATCGCCCATCTGTGAGAACCCGGAGGTGGTGCATTTTCCGAGGATTTTTCGCGATGAGGCAATGGGAGAAAAGCTTAAGCTGCTGATCCAATCAGACGCGCCCTCCCTGGCGTCCCCGCTCCCTCAGCTGCTGTCTTTTATTCATACCCCTCACTCGCCGTCTCAAGTTCACTTTTTTCACACTTTTTAGTTTCGCCGTGTTTGCTTTTTCTGTCTCATCGCCGAGCTATTAATCACCGCGGGGGAACGCATGTCAGTGTAGCAGAGAGTCGGAGTCTGTGGTGATGAAGTCGAACACAACATCGCTTGTCACTGTTTTGGTTTTTCCCGCCGTTTGAAACGAGGCAATAAATCAGAGCGTCATGTCGTCATTGTTGTCACTGAACCGTTGTCTTTTTGTCTCTGCTTGCATCTGTGGGCAGGTCGTTGACCTCTGCATTATAACCTGTTGGCAGCTTCTGGTGGTTTTCAACCTTTTATTTAATGTGACCCCTTTTCTAACAAACCGTGAGTTGCTCCACAGGTACAACTGCACATTAATTCACTATAAACACGCAGCGATGAGAGAAAAACCACCTGTGGGGCCTCAACCCCCGAGACCCTGTGTAACTAGCTGCAGCTATTGATTAATCGGCAGATTATTTTACACTTTTAAATAATATTAATTGTCCGAAACGAAGTTGAGCAGCATGATTCCGATCCCGATTGACCGAGGCCCTTTTCTGTTGAGTTTGCATGTTCTCCCCCGTGTTTGCGTGGCTTTTCTCCAGGTACTTCCTCCCACAGTCTAAAGACCTGCTGAGTGAGTTTAGGTTAATTTAAAGAATCTAAATTGTTCTCATATTCTCATATTCTGAAGTCAGCTTTCCTGCAGTCAGACTTTAAATCCCTACAGATCATTAAACCTATGGGTCTGCTCGTTCCTGAACAATCAAATGTATTTTCAAGTTCTGGAGACAGCATTGCCTGCCTACGCAGTCTCATATCTGTGGTGTCTAGGGAGTGAAAGCCTTTGACCTTCGCCAAGCTCTCGCGCTTCCCAAAACACGACAGCCAGCTGCACCATGCCCCAGGAAGAGGAGAGGAGATAGTCTCCGAAAATTCCATAACAGTATAGATAATGGGTGAATGCAAGCAAGCAAGCAGGGAAACAACCTACCTACCTTCCTACCTTCCTACCTTCCTTACTTCCTTCCTTACTGTTCTGGTTGGTGGAGGCATACAAGCGCAATGCAGTAATTCTACTTTTATTTCTCATGAAACATCACATGATAGTTGGTACATGAGAGAAGAACGAGAACATAATTATAGGAAAAATCTGACAGGTTTCTGTTAGCGGTGGATTTATACTTTAAATGTCTAGCTCTTTAAAAAGTGTCTACGTCTAACGCTCATTAAATGAACATGCTGTGTCTTGTTTAATGAACCTGGTGAGTGCGGTGTGGATCTTGATTTCATGTTATGTTATTTTATTTATCTATTTAACGTTTTTTATTGTTGATCCCATTGCTATGTCTGCACAGAAACCTTTTTTGCCTTGTATCTCTGTGCATGTGACAAATTAAAAATCCTTTAAATCCTTAAACTGGATTTAAAGGATTGTGCCAGAATGTGTCATTAAAAAAACCCAACAGATCTCTTTGGCAGCTCGAGGTCACGTCTTCTAAACGTCTCGCGTTTGACAGCTTGGAATTCAGACTGATCCTAATCAGAACCTAACCTCCATATTTCTTCTGCGCGGGGTGGGTGTGTCGCCGCGGTAACAGGCTCGCATGCTTTTTCTCACATGTGGTCGAAAAGGGTCTTAGGGGAGCCACTCTGCAGCTCACACAGGGGAGGAGTGTGTGTCGGGGCAACTCTTGAGTAACCAATGACTTCCAGCAGCACCAGTATATAACAAGCCTTCCCCCACACTTCTGTCCCCCCCCCCTCCATGCATGTAAGAGCTTTTTTTATTTTATGAGAGAGTTTGCAGCAGCGTTGTTCTGAGCTGAGTTCTGGAGGGAGGGTCTGAGAGTGGGAGTTTTTATGTCGCTGCTCTCGTTCAGTGGATGCTCAGTGGCCCTTGAACGGCTCGGATTGAACTGCTGACCGGCTGGCTCACAGGTGGAGCTTATAGGGGGAAACAGTGAGAGCGCCCTGTGAGGAACACTTGGAAGGACCGTTGCAGGAGCCGGCAGCATGTGGAGGATCCAGACGTGGCTGCTTGTCTCGGCCCTCTGCGCTGGGAGCCTGGAGGCCTGGTTTTGGAACCCAAAACCAATTCCCAACACAGAAATCCCAACAGAGACGACGGCAGTGACAGGTGCCACCGTGACTCCCAGTGGCACGGAGACGATGAAGGTGGCAGTGATGGAGGAGGAGGATGACAACCTGTCCGGGGTTGGGGAAGAAATCATCAACGTGGCCACAGGAATCCCTAAGATTGTCGAGACGTGGGACGGGACCCCGACCACCACGACTACTAACGCGGGCCTTACAGAGAAGGTGGAGAGCGTGACCCTGAACATGACGGGTAATACAGACAGGCTCAGAGGGGAGAGGGCGGAGGAGGGGTCTGGGGTGGGGGCAGGGAATGGATCTGGCTCAGGATCTGGCTCAGGATCTGGCTCAGGATCAGCGTCCACAGATGATCTTGAGACAGATCCAGAATCGGTCTCGACAGGTGATAAAGTCCCGCCTCGCAATTTAACCGGTGATGTTTTAAAAGTGAACGGAACTCTCGGGGGTGCACTGGATTCAGAGCCGACCCCCGCCGATAGTCGCATCCAACCGTGTCTCCCCGTTCCCTCTGATTGGCCCGTTTGCTCGGGCAAACGGCCAAAGTTTTTCACGCTGCCCAACTTTTTCAACCACACGTCTGTGGAAGAGGTGGGGGCGGCGCTGCAGGAGTGGGCGTGGCTGGCGAGGGCAGGGTGTCACCACGGCACAGAGTGGTTCCTCTGCCTTCTGCTGGCCCCCAGGTGCCCTTCGCCGCGCGCCCCCTCGCTCCTGCCCTGCCGCAGCTTCTGCCACGTCCTGCGGGACAGCTGCTGGGCGTCCCTGAAGGACGGGCGTCTCCCGGTGGAGTGTTACCTCCTGCCTGAAAGGGCAGAGGAGCCCTCATGCGTGTCCGTTAGTAACTGGAAAGGTAACCCCGGCGGGTTAGAATGTATCAAGTGTGCTGATACATTTTGAATCCGATGTCATGTCACCTTTTTCGTCGTAGATGTTGCAGCGCTCAAGTCTGTGTGTTTGTGCAGTGTTTGTTGTGGTAACACACACGTCCAAGCATATGATTGTCACTTTGGAGATCTTTGCTCGTCACAAATGTGATTTTCGCATGTTTTTGCCATATTCAAACACCACGCTTTTGCATTTTAAATGATCAAATGGCTATTTTTTTAAACCTACCATGGCACCTCCCATTGAAAGAGTCAGAAAATCAGCCTGCAGGGACTTCAGACAGGTGACCCACACTTCATACCTGCTTTTATTGTTGTTAAAGTACTGTTATTGTTGCATATGAAGGTGCAGATTTAGAGGTGTGCACAGGTATACCATATATTTACCATGGGGTAGAGGGATTTACTATTATATCCACATATATATATCAGCATATCAGTTAGTTATTACATTAGTCGCACATGCAACTCCATAAAAGATGTAATAAATCAAAGCAATTACAAGGATAGAAACAATAAAAAGAAGACTCATAAAAGCAAATAAATGCAACATGAAAAAGAAGACTGAGATAAGATAATAGCCACAGTATAACTTTATACTTCAAGAATAGCTACATCACTAAAGCACAAGTCGAATAATTATCCAAAAATAGACATTTCTAGAAAAGGAGTAGAAGTTTTATGCAAAATGTACTGAATATGAGTTTGTTAAAAGTTAAATGGCCACATAATGTTTTCTTATTGGATTGTAATTACTGATGCACTTACAAGATGATGTTCTCTATGTCTTAAATCAAGCACGTATCGAGTCTGCACAAGCCTATGATTACAACATTAGAAAGCACAGGATGCCTGCGAGGTAGAAGCACGGTGGGCAGAAATGTTAACGATAAACAATCTGCCACTAATGGTTAAAACATGCAAAAACGCCCGGTGTGATCGTTGCAGTCGCCGTCGCTGCCGTTGTGGTGTCGCTCTTTGTGTCCGCTGCACGTCCCGAGGAGGCTCTCGTCGGCGCATGGCGCAACACCGCAAGTTCACGTCACTGTCCGCAGGATGCATGCGTTGCACGTTTTGGTGTGGTTGTCTCGTCACAGTGCAAAACCTCCTCGTTTTTTGTGTGTGTGTGTGTGTGTGTGTGTGTGTGTGTGTGTGTGATAAACGTCAGTAATGGTCAGCAATGTTACGTTACAGGTTCTTTTGAAAATAGTTGCAGAGCTTTGAAACATGTCGTGAGTTGACCAAATGCATTACTCGGTGTTCCACTCACATTTTATTACACTCTACATGTTCTCAGGGGATTTCTAGTCCATTTATATTATGAAAAGTGCTCTAACTGAATATAACGTATACAGTTTAGAAGAATTTCCCTGAGAGTAAACCCTTAAGACAGGAAATGCTCCAGGGGCCCTCGTCCAGTATGGAGGCTGAGCGTTAAACCCCCCTTTATCATGTTTTGTCCCACAGGACTATTTAATATATGTTCCAAGTTTAAACAGGAGATAGTTTTGTTGCTTCCCATGTTCCGTATGTAGGGTTCTTGTTTGGATAACCTCTTAAACTGCACTTAAAGCCAAAGATTGGAAGCCTCTTTGCTATAAAACACAGATATGTGTGAGAAATGTGTGAGAGTTTCAGCCTGCGGGAGAGACCTTCTGCTAAAGCCCAGCATGTGGTGCGGAATTATTTCTCCCTTAAATCGTTTTTCCCCCACAAGATGTATGAAACTGGCTTTTTACATTTAGTCCCCGTGCTTGTCGTCAGGCGGCTTTTCACCTTACACCTGCAAAGGAAAAGAAAAATGGAGGAATGAGATGTTTTTTCAGGGCCTTTTCTCAGGGAATCCAGGATAAATGACTTTAACTTCCATATATTGCGTTCCAGGATTCTCTTGTGATACCAGCACTCTATTCTCTTGGCTGGTCCAAGAGGATTTATGGTGGTGCAATAATCACTCTGTTCCGCTCGGAACATCCTACCCCTGCATGCCGGTCACGCATTGCTACCTCCTTGTCGTCATATTTCACCATTTCTGATCAGCCGGCGTGGAATGTTGCGTGGATTTAGAGGCGAATGGTGTCTTAGCATCTCGAGTCCTCAGGAGGGAAACAATCGGGCCATCTGTGGTGGTGAGGGAGGGCCACAGGATGGCATTTATGATCGTGGCCGTGGGTGGGAAAATGGTCCGCTCCGGAGAAAGAGCGTGGCGATTGTGCGATCAGTTTGGGAGAAAGGGCAACGGTGTCTCGCCTGGTAACAAGAGAGCCTTGTGACCGGGATGAGACAAGGCGGCTCGAGTCTCTGCCCCGGGGTCAGAGGGCACAGCCAGTCGCCTCCAACCTCCGAGACCAGTTACACTTGATGGGTGGTAATTGAGCATTTGGCCGACCATTAGAAGATGCGCAGACACAGAGAGTGGGACAAAGTGTGAGAGGGACTTTCATGACGACAGGGGAATTACCCGCTTTTTAACTCAGAGTTCCCAGACGCAGCATTTTCCAAAATATGCAGAATTTTAAGTTGCATTTTGGGCCAAGTTTATATCATTAAAATCCCCCTGAGTATTTTCCATTCGCCTTGTGATGAGTTGGTTGCAGCTCCTGCAGTAAATCCTCCAATTCTGCACAAAAGGTCACTTCACTATAGCCATTGTGAGTGGTTATAAATTCACTAATGTGAGAATAGCGGCCAAATGTCTTCTGTGGTTGTAAATATCCTCAGCTCGAGCTTGGAGACCACACATTAAGTGTAGCTTCTGAAGTACTTACTGTATATAGAGTTGACTATTTAAAATTAAGCATTAAAATGTAAAATATCCCCATGTTGCATATCTGCTGATGTCTCAGCCTCCATTTCTGCCCTGTGGCCAAGAAACCCAGGCTATTTCAAAATGTGGATCCTCCAGCAAAAAGGTTGGTGCGAAAGAAAAAGACAAAAAGAAAAAAACGTTGATCCACCCATCAGTCAACTTTAATTGGCTCTCAGCTCTCGTCTCGTTCAAACGGGGATTAAGGTCTGACTGTGTGGCAGCTGCATCACCTCTCAGACGTGTGAAGTCCAGTTGTTTCGGTCCCAGGAGGACAAAGCTACAGCTGGGGGGGGGGGGGGTTAGTTCATGGATCAAGCCACCAGCCTAATTATCAGTGGGCTTCTCCTGATGCTGGAAAAAATTCTCCTGTCCCCTAAAGACACTTGGGATTTAGAGGCTAAACATCTTTTCTTTACATGATTTAAGGTAAAGCAGCCGACTGTCTGCACTGTATAAATACCTCGGATTTCTTCTCAGTGTATCATTACACAGTCTAATTAGTTTGTTATTGCAGCGCTCACTTTTCCTAACAAGGACTGCAGCTTTCAGGGTGAGGTAACTCGAGCTCCGTTTGAGGCATACTTTGATTATGGTGTAACGTTCTTAAACAGTTTGCATGCAACAAAATAAAGTTAGTATTTGTTGCCCACCACAAAAGAACACTGACATGCATTTTCTTCTGATTTTGTGCACAAGGACAATTCAGGCCAACCAGAAGACGAAAGTTATTCTAACTGCATCAAGTTACGTTTCTTTAATTGCACCATAACAAAACCAATACTGCAGCCGCATAGATAGCGACAGCAATCTGATATCTAGCTGCTCCTGTTTATAAAGATGGATGACACGTCTCCACTTCCTCCCGCTGTCCAGAAATGAAGCCAAAATATCCCAGGTACGAATGCCGCCATCTTGCTGCAATCTCGGCATTTGGAGCAAGAGTTTGCAGCATTTGTCGGATGGAATTCTATATAAAACCACATGTGCCTATTTAGTGTAGCTTTACACACAAGGATCTTCCAGCATGATACACTACACAATAATATTATTATTATTAATGATTCTTTGAGTTTGATTTAACCCAATAAGGCTGTGTTCACATTTGCTGTCATAAATTATGGTCTAGTGACCTTGTGGTTTTTAGGCCTCATTATTTTTAGCTCATCCTCCAATAAAATTGTATTTCTTATCCCTTTGGGAGTCGCCCTACCCCCCTAAACCTCTTGGAGGCGTCCATTTGTTCCCCCATGACATTTCAGCCTGTTTTAACTGGCATTTTGACTCTCTCTCTCTTTGTGCTTCATCCCATCAGAGTCCCTCATGGTCCTTCTTTCCCATGGACATCTGACAAGCGTTTCCTTCCTGCCTCCATCTGTCCGTGCCTCTCCTCACTGGCAGCATCTCCTTTTTCCTTTTTTCCTCACACAGTAAAACAGGCTGTGAATTTCTCCAGGTTTTCATGTTGGAAAATACACACAGGAACAGAATACATGAGGTCATGTTTCAAAAATTATTTTACATGCCGCTGGTGTCAGGGCTGTGAAACATTGCTGCGTGTTCCATGCAGTTCCACGCAGTTGTTTCTGTTAGCATGGAGACACTGAGTCAGAGCGGAGACAGGAGCAGGGCAGGAAGCCATGAGCAGACATCTGGGTTGATGCGATGATGCTCTCGCAGGCGAAGTTCCCACGTTTGGTTTTCATACCAGCTTCCATCTGTTCTCTGGAGAACAAGAAGCAGCTGATCACAGATCAGATCGGACATGAGCTTTTAATGGAAAGCGTTAGTGGTCATTTGTGCGTTGGGACCTAAAGCTTGTGACAGAAAGAGATTGCAGCGCTGATAAAGAAATTAGAAAAGTGTGTGTAATTGTTGTGTAAAGTTTTATCGTGAAGTGGAATTTCCCTTCTTGTCATTCATCATTTGAAATATTTAGCCCTACATACATAATCCAACCCACCTGATCTGTGCAGCAGCTGCAGCGGCTGTGTCAGTGTGAGCTTAACCAATAGCAGGTGCCCTCAGTGGGAACTCGGCCACCCGGCTCGCACTCCAATTGGCCAAAATCCCACAGGACGCAGCCGCGCAGGTTGAGACAACATAACGCGCACCCTATCGTGCAGCAGGGACTGTGTGTGTGTGTGTGTGTGTGTGTGTGAACATGTGTTTCGGATTACTCCCTAACAGCGTCGGATTGGCGAGTGCAGATGTGCAGTCGGTTATGTCACAGAACTATCGGCCCGTGACAGTAGTGTGACCTTCCTCTCAGCAGGTAGAAGATGAGCAGCACACTCCAAACTCCTTAAGCAGAATTAGAAATTTGACAAGACGCACTTAAAGCCAAAAAACATGATGCTGGGTGACCTTTGAGATTAAGACCTGGATGCCAGCTGCTCTGTTCTGAGGATTTACTGCATGTGATAAACTAATAAGTGAGAAAAGGAAATCCGCTATTTTCTCCCACAGCGTCTTCCAGTGTGTTATGCAACCAGCGTTCCCTTTGAGAATGACTTGTTTAACTATATTAAGTCCTTATTTTATTTTATAAAGATTTCTGCATTATTTTTTAAAGAAACTCAAGGAAATTAAATCTCTCATTGTATGCACCAAAATGATGGGATGTGATATGGGTCCTTCCCTAACCCCATACATTTTTTTTGCCTTCCTTGTTGAGAGGCTGATCAGACCTGACCAACAACTTGAAAACCAGTGAACATGAAGATAATATAGTATATTAGTTAGTTAGTCATTATAAACACATAGAACTGTAAATCAGTCACAGTGGGCTTGTTTAGTCTGAGCGAGAACATTTTTCCTAAACTAATGATCACATGGATCAAAATCTCCTCAGTGTTTTACCTTCACACTTGACTGTTACAATATTGAAACGACCACTGTGCAGCCACCATTAGGAATGATGAATGGTGTTATTGTTTTGCTCTGAAGGCGTCTCTGGTAGTTTTCACTCCTTAACCGTCTGTGACACTTTAACAAGCCGCGTTCGACGCTTTCTCATCGTTTTTGTTTTTGGGAAACGCAGGGGAACCCCCACCATCGCCGACCTCTGTGACCCCTTAATGCACAGATTGTAAGTTTTGGTCGGCTCCTCTCATGAATCTGCGATGACAGGCCGCCCTCAGGAGATCGCTGAGTCAAAGCGTCAGACCATTTCTCCCTTGCGATGGAGATGTGTGAGAAAATAATGGTAGCTCTCAGGGATGCCGACTCTTTGGGGTATTTTAGTCGATGGGAACTGAAATGTCAGCAGATTTTCCATTAATTTGAGTCCAGCTTTAGTCAGTTAGAGTGTAGAGGTTTAATTTAAAGTTCACCCAAAAGGAAACAAACAACAGATTTTCTTACTTAACTCTAGTGATGGATGTGGTCTTGCAGGAAACCAAAGTTTTTATTTTGATCATTTGGGAGAAAGGCAACTTCAGTTATCCGGTTTTGATGATGTCTCCAACCACATAGGGCAAAGGTTTTCCAAATGGACACTAAAAAAGAGTGTTAAATGGCATCTGGGGGAGGAGAGGGACTGTAAGGCCCTTGCACTCCACAGTGATCACTGACTGAATCCGCGGTCAGCTATTTGACATTGTTTCACCTCTCATGGTTCAGCGAGTGTAGCCAGTCACTCGTTTAAGTCAGATTCCTACTGTGCAGCAAGTATAGCGTCCTCTTAACGAGCATCTATGCACACTAAAGTGTATTTTATTTTGAAACTTTCCAAAGGTTCTTTAGTCAAAAGAAAAACCACATCTAAAAACACACAACACCTCCTGGAGATGTACCATGAATTCATACTGGACATGTTTTCATGGACCCTGATATTATTATCATTAAGACAATAATCAATACAGTATGTTCTGATAGCCCGAATAAGGTCAAGTTTCTACCTTAGTCATATTATGTCGACATGTATACGTCTTAATCGTAATTCAGCGATGGTGTCAAAATGTTTTACTTTCCAAAGAACTTGTGATTTGCTGATCATTTCTGTGCTTCAAACTGCCTCTGTCCTCACAACTCATGTTGCCTTCAAGTGCACCTCATCGAGTCATAAATTCAACATCTTATGCAGACGTCACAGGACTTTTCGCAATTCATGTTATGAAAAAATGTTGTAGAAAACAGTATCCAGCACTGTTTTTCAGTCGTATGCAGTTAATTCATATGTTTACTGCTGCACTTGAAGGCAGGTCTGTCAGATTTCTCTTTTAAAAGTATGTCCTCAAAGTGTTTTTTTCCTCTTGCAGAGGAGAGTGGTGTCTCCTTGCTCCAGCTGATAGGAGACCCTCCACCCAGTGAGATCGCCAGGGTCTACGGGCCGAGAGGGGAGACCGCCTATGCCTTCTCCGCCGCGACGGTGTCGGGCCAGCCGGCTCTGGCCCACGTCCCCAACCCATTCTACCGCCACTTCTCCCTCCTTTTCCACATCAAGCCAACCACTCCCGCCGCCTCCGTCCTCTTCTCCATCATCGACGGGCCCCAGAAGCTCATGTACGTTGGCGTCAAGCTCAGCGCCGTGAAGTCCGGCCGCCAGAGGGTGCAGTTCTTCTACACCGAGCCCGACTCGGAGGCTTCGTACGAGGCGGCCGCCTTCGACGTCCCCAGCATGGTGGACACCTGGAGTCGCTTCTCGCTGTCCGTCTTCGAGGAGCAGGTGACCTTCTACCATGGCTGCGACTCGGAGCAACGGGTGGTGAGGTTTGAGCGTTCCCCGGACCCCATGGAGTTTGACAATGGGGCGGGGATCTTCGTGGGTCAGGCGGGAGGAGCCGACACTGACAAATTCCAGGTAAAGAAACTGTAAATGTAACAGGACTATAATAATAAAGTCCTAGTACATTGATCTAACTATATTTACCAGTAATCGATTATCAGCTGATCCAAATACTTACAGATTTATTTGGAGGAGCCTTTAAAATGGGACAGGACTTGAGACTTTATGATGCATTTTGGTCTCAAACCTATTTTCCTGACAAATAACTATAATTCACGTCCGTCTTCTCACCATAAACTCCGGGGCACCGGCAGAGGAAATGCTCGAGTGCTGAAGAGATGTTTACTCATCGCATTTCTCACCGAAATTAATCAAAAGCAGCAACGTGCCCTCGTCCGAATGTCTCCCACGGGACCTGGCGAAGTCAGAATAATACACTGTGTGCTAAAAACACAGGTGTGTGTGTGTGTGAGTGTGTGTGTGAGTCTGACCTCTTTAATATCTCCCTGTGGCACCTCATGGCAGGTTCGCGTTGGGGTCACTGGCAACAGGAAGTTAGCCCTCCTCTTCCCCGTAAATGTATTACTTGACCTTTATCACCTTTGACCTCTGACTTTTAGCTTAGACCCAGGTGACCACATGTGACGCTCACAGGGCTTTTGAAGTGAAGGAATTCATATAATTCATGTTAAAGATTTGAATGTTCTATGTTCGGTTGCACAAATTGGTCTCTGTGTTAAAATATATTCACCGGTGGAGCATCCTTAATCCCACCAGGCCTCAAAACTGTCTGTATCATGTTTTAAATAGGAAGCCACACGCATGCCTGATTGCAAGTCAATAGTTTTGTCATCACGGTGAAATAAAATGCATTTTCTGTGTGTGTGTCTGTGTTTGCGTTTAGGGGGAGATCGCTGACCTGAAAGTAGTTGGAAACCCTCAGGCTGCCGAGCGCTTGTGTGACGACGAGGACGACACTGACGTGGTGAGTATTTGCGTTTTTTTAATATTTTCATCAAAGGTTCTGAAATATTCAGATTTACACCTTTTTTTTCCTTTCTCTGTCAGGCCTCTGGGGATTATGGCAGTGGCGATGGCGAGAGGAGACAAACGGGACACGGTGTCAGGGTCAGTGCGTCTTTTCACTGTACACAGAGGTCATTCAAACTATAAGATAAACCTATGACATGACCCTTTCCACACGTTTGATGGAGACATAGTCCGTGACTCACACAGTCTGGGTCTGTAAATGAACGGCCCTTACAGAAGCATTTGGAATTGGTCCAGTAGATCGTCTCCGCCTCGACGCGGCTGCAGTCGCTAATGGAGATATTTGTTTTCTGCTTCATTCCACTGATTTTACCCCTGAAACTGAGTTTACTTATTATTATAAATCCTCCTGACCCTCTGGAAAGTTTAGATTCAGCTGTTATAAACTATGTTCTGATCTGTTTCCAGACAACCACTGCACCTTCCCGTCCGGTACCTGAGCCGCCACTGATATCCTCAAAAGGAACCCGACTGAAGGAATCAGGTAAAAGACGTCTACATTATAAACACTAGAATCTGTTAAAAGGGCAAAATCTTCAGCGTGCGCTTGCCAAGTCGCTGGTCACAGTAAACACGCTGCAGAAATGTGTAATGGAAGTTTTTAATCACACGGCAGCCGCTGCCAAAGAAACGTCATGTGTTATTGTCTCTGCTTTCATCCAGAAACATGTGCATTAGGCTTCTTGTCTGGACCTGAGTGTTGTGGGGGGTTGGCCGCAGGGTTTGTGTGTTTAACAGGAGTCCAACAGGAGCATCTTTAGCTCCCTCAGGTGGAAGATTAAAGAGCCTTGTTGGTTGGAAGCTAGGATTTGAGCAAATCAAATAAGCAGATTTAGACATTGTGGGACATGTATCAGGTTGCTTCTTCCATCACGCCCTTCCAAAAAAATGAACAAGCCTCTACATTCCCCCCCGTGTGCAAGCCGACACTTGCAGCCGCCGAGCAGAGCAGGTAACGGTGTGTTTGTGTTGACTTTAGACGTCAGGTATCAGCAGCCGGCCGTGGACCACAGCCGGTCTGGATCAACAGGCCCAAGAGGTGGGTCTCCGGGGGGCAAGAGGGTCGTGATAACGGCCGGAAGGAATGCAAGATTAAGATTATGTCCAACGCGTGGCCATCCTATCAGAGGATAGAATGAGCGTGTTGAGCTTTACGCATGTTGGTGGAGGTTGTCCTGCAAGAAGATTCAATGCAACCTACGTGGAGTAGCTTGAATGTCTTGGTCCCTGCAGGGAAAACAAAAAGCTTCAGTTTCCTTGTGTGGCATTTGGGTTGTGGTCGTCATGTGAACTCGGTTGCTGAAACACAAACACCGACATGATAATGGGTTTACACCGGGCTCTGCTTTGTTTCCTAATCTTGAAGTCATGGCTTCAAGATAATTTCTGCATCAAAATCATCAGTTTTGTGCTTTTATGATGCATATTCATAAATTATGATGCTTTTAATGACATTACCACAGCTATGGTCTCTCCCAGGTTTAGAAATTAAGATTATTCAAATTGAAAAACTTTACTGGTACATTCTTTAATTTGTGGAGAACAAAATCTTCAATCCATTGAGGGCTGGATTCAAAACCAAAATCAACCACAGTTTTTGCGACCCTCCAAAGATATGCCTCCCTATACCATCACACACAGAGTGGAGGTTAGGACCTCACCGATGTGTGAAGTTATCGGTCCAATTGCTCTAAATATATAAATACTGCCGTGATGAATGCACTGGCACTGATAGAGGAGTGTGTGAATGGAAGGATGAGGAGTATACGAGCGATCTCAAAGATTTTTTTGTCCCATGATGATGATTAATGAGTTGATATAGATTCTATAGATCTGTGATCTTGGATCCTTGTGCCGAACCGAACCATCCCAGTACAAACACTGTATAATATTTACCTTTCTATGTAGTGCCTCTTTTTAAAATCATTTAAAATATATAATTCTGTTAAATTTCATAGATTGGGGACATCAAAGCTGAATTTAATAATCCTGCAGTTTTGGATGATTAAAATACGTACAGGAGATAAATTCCCTCACAATCCTACGCACTGTTTTATAAACGATGCCCTGGACACAAGCAGGACACAAAACTAGAGAAGGAGAGATTCATTGTCTGTAGCCACCACAGGTAAAACCAAGGTGGTCTTGCACCTGTCGTCACTTTCATTTGCACCAAAGCAGGTGAAATTGATTCTCAATCACTTGTGCTTCCTAAATGGACAGATTGAAATCCCTGAAGTTTAACTGACGATTTAAGTGTTTTTGAGCAATCGCTTCCAAGATTAAACATAAGAAAAGAAAAGAAATCACAGAGAGGAACATTGTACAATTTAAATAATTTTAAAAGGGCAAACTTCCCACAACTAGTATGGACACATGGAGAGGAACTGGACCAAGGAACAGAGGAGAATTATGAACGAGGCTTTATCGCCCTCTGCAGGACATATTGCTACACTGCTTCTACTGAGATTAGTAGCTCATTAGAGTCACTTTGGATCAAATGAGAAAACCTCAGTTTAATGTAAGATATAAGATAACAACTTATGTTTCATATTTTCAATAGACATTGTGTGATTTATTGAGTTTGACAGAATTATCATAAGGAAGCTCATATAAAATGTCAAACACAGCAGGTATGCACAGCGTGTGATAACTAACATTCCAATACTTAAATTAATTACTTGAAATGTTTCCTCGTGCATGTGCAAATGGAGCTGCTCATTATCCTGTGCGGTGCATTAAAGCTTGGCCCGGCGTATAAAATAACCCCAGCATGTAATAAGTGATACTTGTTTCTGACTCATTTCTCAACTCATTTTCATGCAACACGTCCTTCAGGTCCCAGTGGTGGTCAAGGTGAGAAAGGTGACAGAGGAGAGAAAGGCTCTACGGGGGACAGAGGCCCCTCGGGGCCGAAGGGAGATTCGGGGTCCAGCTCTGGCTCTGGTGTCTCCTCTCAGGGTGGAGGAGGAGGACAGAAGGTAAAAGACAACTTCTGATGTTTTCAGCTACATCACCTGACCTACTCGGATAAGTAATGAAATTATTGATTTGTCTTTTTCTGTGTATTTCAGGGGGACAAAGGTTCAAAGGTAAGTTCATAATTTTTCAATCCCAGAACTAAAAAGGAGTTCTAACTTCACCAGCTAACAGTTGATTTATCTGTTTTCCGTCCCCACCAGGGCAGTTCTGGCTTCGGATACCCCGGCAATAAAGGAGAACGTGGGGCTCAGGGGCCTGCCGGGCCCGCTGGTCCTGCCGGACCTGCGGCTGAGGTGGTCCGACTCGGGGACGGCTCTGTTGTGCAGCAGATGGCCGGACCCGCCGGACCTCCGGGGCGGCCAGGGTCGGATGGAGCCGCAGGAACTCCAGGAACCGATGGGGAGAATGTGAGTATTTTGGTTGGGGTGTAGTATAACTGTTGACTTTTATTTTTTTGGGATGCACGTCTTTCACTGACTGTTCATGGTATTTCAGGGTGATCCAGGAGAGGATGGAAAAGCCGTAAGTTTCTTTTTTTAATTTAACACTTTGAAATATTGCTGTTTCTAAAAAAAAAACCTAATCCGTCATATGTCCTTATTATGCTCCTGTTTCCAGGGTCCTGCTGGGCCACGAGGTTTCCCAGGAAATCCAGGAACATCTGGTGCCAGCGGCCAAAAGGTGTCGTAGAGAATGGATTAAGACGAAATGTTAAATTATATCACAAGTTTTAATTTGGTGCGATAACGTGTGGCCTCTGAATCTCTGCAGGGTGACCTTGGAGAGGGTCAGCCAGGACCCAGAGGGTCCCCAGGTCCACCAGGGCCCCCTGGACCTGGCACTGGTGATCGCCCAGTACGTCCACACTTCCTTTACTTCCAGCGTTTATGTTCTCAAGACTTATTTCTGACTTTAATTTGCTAATTCGTGTTTTAACAGACGTTTGTTGACATGGAGGGTTCAGGATTCCCAGACTTGGACAAATTCAGGGTATGTTGATTGTCATTAAAAATCAATAAGGTTTCACCTCTTAAAGTTGAGACTTTACACAACATTATAATTTTGTGATTTGTAACCCAGGGTGCCCGTGGTCCTCCCGGTCTTCCTGGCCCTCCCGGGATCCCTGGTACTTCAATAGGACTGGGATCCAATGGTCCTGTAGCCTTCGGACCCCCGGGACCACCGGGACAAGATGGAGTCCCTGGTCTGCCCGTGAGTAGTTTGACTTTGTCTGTCTGTGACTCCATATGGTGTGATTCATTTTAACTTTTTCTAATCTCATTAGTAAATAGATAGTAAATTTAAAAAGGTTAAAAATCAACAGATTAATAAGATAATTACATGGAATTGTGTCTGCTGTTTTAGGGCCCCTCCGGTCGTCCTGGTACTCCTGGTCAGCCTGGACTCAGAGGAGAGAAGGTGAGAATGAGCAGATTGAGGTAAACTGTTGAATGATTCTCCCAGATTACGACTTAAGAATGCAGAGGAGGGTTTTATGAAAAGCCGCGAATAATACATTTAATCCCAATCCATGTAATTGTCGTTGAGATGTTTTAAGGGAGCTAACGAGTCTAAGAAGAGTGTGTATTTCTTTTGTTTCGCTCCAGGGTGACTGTGAACGGCTCGGTCTTTCAGGAGCAGCTGGTGAAAAGGTGAGTCAAGGCTTTTTTTTTAATCCGTCAAACTCAAACGCGTGACTTGTCTTTAAAAAAACATGAAGGACAAACTCTCTCCTTCATTGTTTCTTGCTTTCCTCCAGCAAGACACACAGGACTCCAACTTTTTCACAGGCCTCTTCTCTTACTTTAATCCATCCCCTACGGTGTGTAATGGGTCGCAGGTACTGGGGGGGGGTGTCTCTCTGCTTTGGTGATTCCCTTTACTTTTTTCTATCTGTTTCCATTTCCCCCAACTCAACATGTTTCACATAATTAAAGTTGTGTTTCACTAACCTTACAACGGCCTGACGACCAAGACTTACTCTCCCTAGTTTAGTGAAATATTCTGCTGCTTCCTTCCACTTTTCAAACTCTCACTGTATCTCATAAAGCTTCAACTCTGGTTTTCCAGCTCTGTTTGTGTCTCTTGCATCCCTCCGTTTTTCTCACTGATTATTCTTATTCTTCTTATTCTGCAGTTATTTTCACTATTGCAAAACATATACACGTTTAATTTTTTTCGTCAGGGTTCTACGGGCGATCCAGGACACACTGGTGTACCAGGGCAGTCTGGGCTTGCAGGGCTTCCAGGTCCCATGGGACCAGTTGGACCTGCAGGGCCTCCCGGGCCACCGGGCCCATCTTACCATGTCGGTCATGTGAGTATAGGTCTGGCTTTTAACATGTATGAATATATAAGTCAAATACAGTAAATGCAGAGTCCCCTGAAGATGTAGCTTTTGACAACTACAGGAAGTGAACCCAAAATATCTTGAATATTCAAACGGACTTTAAAACAATAGTTGCAAAGCCCATCATTGTTTGGTAAAGATTCACAAAACCTAGAATCTGGCCAATAACAAAGAACTCCTATAGGAATCATCTTCCTTGTTTCAAATCTCCTCCTTACAGAGTGACAACAACGGATACGAGATGACCGATGGCTTACCTGGACTCGCAGGCCCACCCGGACCACAGGTACGCATCTACCGCACACACATGACATGTCCTGTCCTTCTCGTCACTGTACACGAAGTGTCTCACATTTTCCTGTGTCATGTCTTCCAGGGTCCAACTGGTATTGCAGGTCTCCCCGTAAGTACAACAAAGAGTGTGTATGGTTTTGTGTTGCAGTTGTTGGTCTCACAGTCTCAGAAATTAGTAAAACGCTTTCTCAACAAAGCATAAAACTGCTAGAAATCCAAGAAAAGTTTGCCAGAAAGCCTAATACAAATGTTATAATCCTTCGAAGTGTTATAAGTATAATAGTGTGGTGATGTAATTATTAATGTTTTTGCTGGTAATATCTAGGGTAAGCCAGGTTTTCCCGGCAGCCACGGAGACAAAGGAGCAGAAGGAGGACGAGGACCACCTGGGATGCCAGGCAGGGACGGATTCAAAGGGCAGTCGGTATGTTGCTGGATAAACTGTGTTGTGTTCCTTAAATTGCTTAGTATACACATTTATATAATACGTAAATAATACACTAGATTTTATTTTTGTATTTGTCTGTTGTCTTGGCATTAAAGTTGGCATGTTTGATTTCCAGGGTGAAAAGGGAGAACGAGGATGGAAAGGCGAGATTGTGAGTTTAAATGTTTTTTTTTCTTAAATATACAATTTCACTGACACTCAAAGCAGAAAAAATTGTCCTTAACCTTGACCAAGGTGAACTTTATCCACGTAGCCACGCTGCCTCTAATGCTAAAACCTTTGTGTCTTTGTTTGTGTCACAGGGTCTGCCGGGACGCGACGGTGGACCACCCGGAGCTCCAGGGCCTCCCGGGCCTCCAGGACAGGTCGTCTCCCAGCCAACAAGCGATGTGAGTCCCGGCTCGAGATCAGAGCGAGATGCGCTGATCCTGTAAATAACTGTAATACTGTAAAACACATGCGTTTGACAGCTCGTCACGTTAACTGCTCGATCACGTAATCACTCCTCGATTGACTCATATTCACTAATCACTGCCTGCTTTGTTTGTTCCCCTCCACACTAACTGACCTAACTTTGTCTTGCTGTAGTATAACGACCTATTTTGGGACGAAGGGTGGCAGGTGAGTGGACACACCCTTTGTTCCCTTTAACCAATTTCACTACAAACCTTACTAAACTAAAAGTCTAACATTTGAAAGGAATATTTGACCTTTTTAATACCTTATCATTCTCTCTCCTGTAGGGAGGAGCTGGTACTCCAGGTCGAGCAGGATTCCCGGTATTTGTCGCTGTCGTCATCACACAGTTGAACATGGACACATCCTGTGAATGCACAGAAATGGGACTTAAATAATGTTATTATATTATGCGTCTGTTTCAGGGGCCCGTGGGACCAAAAGGAGATAAAGGAGATTCAGGTCCTCCAGGATATGCACCTCAGGTAGAATAATCCACATTATAATCAGTTCATGTTTCATTTTACACAAACATTCATATTGAATGTATTTTTTTCATACACGGCAAAGATATATTTGAATAGATCTTATTTTATTCATCTTTGATAATTAGTACGTATATTTTAAAATAGTTAAATGAATCTAATTTACCTTTTTAAGGATGTCTGGAAACTAGAAACTAGCTACAATTCATGAATGCTGTAATTTTGATTTGGTTTTAAAAGCAATCCACATTTCTTACTTTGAATGTTTTCTTAAAATTCCTGTAGTCACAACCAAAACATATAGATATGTTATTATTATTATTACCATCTAAAATTATTGAATTCATGGTTTTCAGATATATGATTCCTCACTTTCTGAGGGCATTTTTTTTCCAGCGGGTGACACAGCGAAGCAGTGGTGGTAAACTTTTTCTGTTCAAATGTTTTGTTCAGGGACAGAAAGGCGAGCCTGGCATCATCATGGGGCCCGATGGGACACCAATGTACCTGGGTGGCCTGGGAGGACAGCAGGTAAAGACCTCATGTGCTTTAATGACGGACCAGATAAACCTCCCGTCAGGATGCACACCCCATTTTCTGCATTATTCATACAGGACAGTTTTATTGAGTGTAGCCTGAAGATGTCAAGTTTGTATTGTCTTCACAGGGTGAGATGGGACCCCCTGGCCCTGTGGGACCTGCAGTGCGTACCCTATTCTTACGTTTTGCTACATAACCCTAACAGAATCACATCAGTATGATAACAACCACATGATTACTGTGTTTTTCTTCAGGGCTCATATGGTTCTGAGGGCCAGAAGGGAGAGATTGGGCTTCCAGGACGACCGGTACGTAAACATTTTCATATCAAGTATATTTAAGATGGTATTATCAAGCCCATGTTACAAGTTGAGGTCTTTAAAAGTGAAACTACACCACTTGAATGTGCGGTGTGTGTGTTTGACTGTAGGGGCGGCCTGGGCTAAATGGCTTCAAAGGCGAGAGGGGAGATTCAGGCAGTGGATCTGGATATGGACACCCTGTGAGTATCACTTATTTTGGCTTATTATCCCATTCAAGCCTAAATTCTGTCATCTCTTATCGTCCGTCCATCAATGCACACGCATAGTAATCAATAAATGTTGTGTCCCAGGGTCCTCCAGGTGTACCAGGCCCTCCTGGACCTCCCGGACCTCCAGCTCCCATCGACAGACTCGGAGTGAGTGGAGACATGAAATATTCACCTCAGTGTTTCAACTGTTTTGTGTCCTGTTAGATTAGCAGGGGGGGACAAGGTATTTGTTGTTAGTTGTTTTTATTGGGTGGAAAATGACATTGGTAGATTTACAAATGACTTCAATCTTATTATAAAGTTACTTACCGTTTCTCTTTGTTTGTCTTTGTCGTTTCCTCTCAGGGACACGTGGATTACTCCAGACACTACCCAGGTGAGATCAGGTCATGTTGTGGATGCCACGTGTGAAAATCACTTTCTTTCCGACAATTGGAGGACGAGAAAGATTATCACTATGCTAAGCTAACAAGCTGCTGACTCCAGCGTCAGATACGAGGGCGATATTAAACTCCTCAACCAGAAAGCAAGGTCAGGTAATTCAAAGGCTGTACTAAAATTACTAAAGTACTAAAATTATTTCTGCTGTTCACCTTCATTTATAGCTGTTAAAGGAGAGAAAGGAGATCCTGGACCAGAAGGGTTTCTTCAAATTCCAGGTATTTCCACGATTTTATCCATGTGCATAATTATTAGGAAATTATACTTTCCGCTTTTAGGTAGTTTAAAAGCATTTTGTTTCTGATCCAGGTCTCGGGTCCAACTACGACATTTACGCTTTAAAGGTAAATTTAGCAACCTTATAGACTCTCCCACATGATCTCGATTGTTTGGATCATAGATTATGGTTTAAACAGTTGCGTAGTAAGATTTTTGTCTGTGTGACGTTGATGTGTGCAGAATGAGTTGAAAGGAGACAGGGGCAATGATGGCTACAAAGGAGAGAAAGGAGAACCAGGAGGAGGACATTATGACCCCCGCTATGGAGCCGGTGGACACGGCAGCCAAGGAGCTCCTGGACCTCAAGTACGGTCATCAGACACATGATGCAATAATCTACACATCGACAGTACAGAGCTAACATTATTAGATATAATAGACAGTTGTGTCACTATTATTTCTGTGGAGCACTAAACAACCAAATTTGGCTCCTGACGTGGAACGATTTAATTTCACACGTGATATTAAATTCCATGTATTGAATAGCTACGACCTAAATTGTGTTATTCTACATGTAACGTAGTGTGAAATCTGACTCTGTTCATGTCCCATCAGGGCCCTCAAGGTGACTCCATCGTTGGCCCACCAGGCCCTGAGGGTCCATCGGGTCCACCAGGAAGAGGCTACGATGGGCATCCCGGACAGCCAGGGCCCCCTGGACCCCCAGGACCTTCTCTATCTGAAACCCACAGGGGCACACAGAGTGAGTTCTGATCATAAACACTCCCAAATATACTCCAGATTAAGATAAAGTGTTGAGTCTCATTCATGCACATGTGACTGTGTCTTTAATGACAGCGATCAATATTCCTGGGCCACCGGGACCACCTGGAGTGCCTGGACTACCTGGACACACGTCTGGGGTGAGGAAATCTCCGACGCAGTCAAATGTTGCTGCTTTACTTCCTTGTTATTGATTATGAAATACAAACAAATTCCATGGCTCCATGAAGAATCTGTGCCAAAGTCTGAAAGCACGTCTGCTGGACTGAATGACGTATGAGTGCCCGTCCAGTTGAATAATTACCATTGCTTTAAGTAATTACCAATTAATAATTAACCTGAAGAAATGGATGACTTATTAAAAAAGATCAATGACGCAAAGGAAAAACACTATAGAAAATTTAATAGATAATAATAGAGTTAATCTAAAATTGTGAAATACAGTTTTTAACAGCAAGAACACATTTTAAAGGGTTCATCAAAGTCTATTGTATAGAAATCTATTTAATAGTAGCTACAAAATACATGGATGAGTTGTACAAATATCAGCCAAGGCCAAAAGACACAATCAACTTACTCAACTTACTCTGGGTTTATGTGTTTGCAGGTGACGGTGTTGAGGTCTTATGACACCATGACAGCCACTGCTCGAAGACAACCCGAGGGCTCGCTGGTTTACGTTTTGGACCAAACAGATCTCTACTTACGGGTCCGCGATGGAGTTCGACAAGTCCAGGTAAACATTTATCTCAATCATGAACATAAATCAGCCAGAATGACACAAAAACAGTTAATTAATTTTGGGTTCTCCTTTATTTTTCAGCTCGGGGGCTATATTCCTTTGCCCAGAGAGGATGTGAGTGTAATTTTTTCCTTTTTTCCCTCCTCTAGAACATAGGACTGTGTGTTTTAATTGATATCATGCACGTTGTTTCCAGGGTAATGAGGTTGCAGCGGTGGAGCCCCCACCCGTCGTCCCCTACTCCCCGGATCACCATTCCAACACTGACTCCCATAGCCACGCTGACAGACAGCCACAGCCTGACGTGACGCACACAGACCCTCGATACGCGCCAAACCCTGACCCCAGATACACAACCCGCCCTGATCCACGGTATCAGCCAGATCCGCGGTATCAGCCAGATCCCCGGTATCAGCCAGATCCCCGGTACCCGGTGCCGGCAGATCCAAGGTTTCCAAGTTACACAGACCGACAAGGCCAACCGGATGGTAGATATTCTGTCAACACGGCCCATGAGCGCTACCCCGTCACACCTCAGCGAAGACCTCATCTTCCTGTGGCCGAGACCCCAGCCCACCATCACACTTCAGGTCCAGGGGTAAGAGAGGCTACTTTTAAACAGTCACACTCACGTCCAAAGCATCTAAAGAATTTTACAATGTTACCGGGCATTTCCACAGCTCCACCTGATCGCCCTGAACAGCCCCCAGACCGGCTCCATGAGGGGGATCCGCGGAGCAGACCTCATGTGCTTCACCCAGGCTCAGGCCATCGGGATGAAGGGAACTTTCCGGGCCTTCCTGTCCGCCAGGCTCCAGGATCTCCACAGTATCGTCCGCAGGGCCGACAGGGACCGCATGCCAATAGTGAACCTGAAGGTACACGTTCAATTATTCATTCCAGCAAAAGCAAGACAAAAGAGAATACACGATTAATTGTCAGCGGGTGCTTGAGCTGGCTGTTGTCTCATCTTTCTCAGGATGAGGTTCTGTTTGACAACTGGGACGGCATCTTCAATGATGGCCGAATGAAGGATAACGTGGCGATCTACTCCTTCGATGGCAAGGATGTTCTCAGCGACAACACATGGTGAGTGAAACAAAAGAAACATCCAGTGAATGACTTTAAAACGAGATTATAAACTAACGAAAAATCCTGCGTTATCCCAGGCCTGAGAAGATGATGTGGCACGGGTCGACCAGCACCGGTCTGCAGCACGCCGACGGCTTCTGCGAGACGTGGCGTGTGGGCGACCGGGCTTTGAACGGCATGGCGTCGTCGCTGCAGGGCGGCAATCTGCTCCAGCCGAGCTCCAGCAGCTGCTCCAGCTCCTACGTGGTGCTGTGCATCGAGAACAGCTACATCTCTAAGAGATAAACACACACATACACACACACACACACACACACATGCATATATAAACACAAATACACACAACACTGGACAAAGGGAAATCCCAAAGCGGTCAGCCAGGCTTTTGTCCACACTTTTATCTACAGTATGTGGTGCTTTGTAAATAATTTTATTTTGTTCTAATAAATAATTAGTTTCTGTTTGTTAGCCCTTCTTATACGGTGCTATACAGGATTATCCCTATGTTGAACCAAAGTTGAGCTCAGGAGACACAGTCACTCACCCTGTGGAAGTCTGAACCCTAAAAGCCGACCGTGTGTTGCCCGTGCTTTGGCGTTTGTGACTCGTTGGCTCATACGCTGATATAAATATTGAAATTACTTAGCTCGGTGCAAACAAAGCTTCGTCCAAAACCACTTTTCTTTTTTGGAAATAACGTCCTGGTTACTCTTGATAATGAGCAGAACACACGCACTGATAAATGTTGTCTTTATAAGGACCATTACTTTGGTAGAAAGTAGCTCCTGAACTAATGACAGCGTGAAGCACATTCTGGATTCCCCCAGTTTGAGCCTCTTATGTATGACTTTTAAAATATTAGTCAAAGAGCTAAGCATCAGATTTTCTATAGATATAATAGTCATTTTAAATAATTAAACAAAGACTACAATAGACAGAATCTCTACAGAACTTTGTTTGACACCTGTAAATAGTTCATAAATTACAATAATTTCTGAATTAATAGATTAAAAATAAGTTATGATGATATTTGGGCATTCCAATTTCGTCTCTGTGTTTTTCTTAAAAACCTTTTTATACGTTGTGACTGTGACATGATGCAAATACATGAGAGGCAGTTATATCTCAGAGAGGGACACACCACTGTGATAACTTGTAGAAATGATGTCTTAACTACCATAAAAGAACTGTGGAATAAGAAATACAAATAGACTCCTCATGTTTCCTTGTTGTTCCTGCAGTGATATGATAATTTACAGCTAAATACCCCAAATAACAGTGGTAAAACTCATTTAAACAAGGCTTCCTGTGTCTTGAATACCACATTTACTACTATATACAGTATTTTCCAGTGCTGCTGTCATCAACACATTTCATCCTCCACGAGCGGGCTACACATTGTACATGAAATCAATGTTTTTTCTCCTTTCCACTGACGTTATCTGTAACCAATAGCACTCGAGTAATCACCTTTGTCACTTTGCTTCTGTCTTACATGGGAAGGTGTGTCCACATGGTCTTTTTTAGCAATAACAAAAGGGATATTTATTTTTTACAAACTGTGCCTTTTTCTTTCTATCTCAGCTATAACGTGTGATGTGAACACTTTCCCCGAGAATAACAACATTTCCAAATATATCCAGCACAAAGATGTTTAAATGTGTGTCTTAATCCTGAGGTTACAGTTTCCCACTGATATAAAGTTTGTATGCACACAAAAAAATAAATAATGCATGTACAGATATGTGGAAAAGATTCAGCCATAAATGTTTTGTGCGCTTGTTGCTTCTCAGTTGTTTTGCTTCAGGCACTGCAGCCAGCGTAGTGGAGTCTCTTCTGGAGACTTGAATGAAATGTCGTGTACTAACAGAGCCATAACAAACTCAGTGTATCAACTCCTGCAGGTTGCACTCTGTCGACTTTTTATTACATGAGCGACGTTTTCTGAAATGCTGCATCTCGGCGATAAATAAATCTGTGTGGAAACTGTGACTCGCCTTCTGGCCTAGCATTTTTTTTTATCTAAACATAACAGGTAACATAGATTATTCTTTTTAAAGAATTGTGACCAAGATAGGCACTTATTGGGGCATTTTCTAGACAAAGAGAAACATGTCTGTGGTATTTCTCCCCTGCGGTTTCTTGTCATGTTCAATAATAGACATATATCTGTGACCTGGAAGCTGAAGGATAATGATTAGATTCACAGGACATCAAACCTTTCATTTATCTTTATGACTCAAATTATAACATATCTGAGGGGTCACAAGGTGAATAAAGACATAAAACAAATTTTCCTTTTTAAATACTTGATAACTTTACCTCTTTAGGACTCTGAAAGGTGTAAAATTCCTCTGTGGACACAAAATGTCATTTCTGCTGTAAAACTTTTCAATGTCTGATTTTGACAAGCCGACACAGGAAAGAAAATCTGAAAAACTGCGCTTCAAATTCGACTTAATTCTTATGTAGGAAGTAAAAGTAAGCGACTCCTTTTTTGGCCTGAGCTGAAATGTGCTTTAACCTCCTCACCTGACAGGGAAATATTTCCATCGTGTAATGACTCAACATTACACACAACAAGATAAAGAAGTAATCTCCTTAGATGGGATTTTCCATTTGAAGTTCATTTAGCTTTTATTGCATGCTGTAGATAAAAACTGACACAAGAGGCTCTCAATTAGGTCATAAACTCATATTACTCACTGCAATTAACTGTGGCTGATAATCAGTCAGGTGACAGATCGTGTGGCAGAACTTATTAGCACATTTTTAATATTGTTTGTGGACTTATTTGTCACATACACAAATCGATTTAAGTGCAGTAGTCTGAAAGATTTAGATTGTCTGAGGAGTGTGTTACGTTTATTGTGTCCTCATGTGAGTGATGCATTCGTCTCCTTATCTGGAACGCATGGCATTGTGTCAGAGAGCAGCCGCTTCGCTTTTACTGATGACATGTGACTCAAAACCAGAATAACCAGTGGCCTCATCACTGCTTGATGCAAAGGGGTCGATCACGTTCTGTGCTTATGTAGGATGACTTAACAATTCAAAATATATGATGTAATGTAACTCCTATTTTTACATTATATATAGATATTTATTTTGTATAATTATGTGTTTTTAAATTATAGATTACTATTGTGTTAATATAAAGTATATCGTATGAGATTATCTGATTTAATTTAATATTACATATTATGATGTTTTATTCTTTTGTCGTATTTAATTATGCTCCAGCTATATGAAATATATTAACATGATATAAAGGCCGTAAACGGGACATAAAATTACCCTGACGCCAGTTTGTATTGTTGAATTATCTATTGATGGTTCCAGTTGACATTTGGGGAAATTATGTGCTCAAGAAGTGGAAGTTGCACTCAATCCAAGAGTGTGCGTGTCACGTCTTTGTGCGAGTGATGACATCAAGAAGGAGCGTGCTTCTTGACGCAGATCGTGGCTCTCACTTCTCCACCTCTGGATCTCCTGAGAGATTTTTCATCTTTTATTTTCCTGCCCTGCTCTCTGACAACTGTTAGGATTTTAATAATATAATTAGACACTATAGCCCCGAAAAGGATCGATTTTACGCGCACCATGTTTGTACCTTAACAGAAAGAATTAATGTGTGTGTGTCTGTGAAGATGGCAATGAAACTGAACTCTAAACAAATGCAGTATGTTAGACAGGGGTGGGGGCAGGGGCAGTTTGGGCTGAATATGTGGGAGAATGTGTGGCCTTCACATCGTGACTTTTAGTAGCCGTCTCTGGCTGGTTTTAATCTTGAAGTTGGTTAGTGTGTGTGTGTGTGCGTCACATCACAGTTCAGTCTCACACCTGTCTGATAATACCTGTTGTGGAGACTGTACATCTGTGGCATACAATACACTGAACTTGTTCTCATACCTAACTTACTATATTACAGCCTAAACTCCATTAGCTTTATTCAAACATCACACATACATGAATGCACTGTTTTCATAAGAAACTGTGACCGACCCTTAGAAAGAATTCAAGCAGCTGCCACTAGGGTCTGAGGGACAGATAGGAAAGGCGTTGTTTTGTCTGGAAAATGCACATGCTTAGACACACAGAACATACAGCCGATAACGCAAAGGTGTCTCACTCCAATGAACAGCAACACCGTATCTGCAACACTACTGAAGACCCACAAGGCTTCAGCTGAAGGCCTGTCTGTAAAACATGAAACCAAACACTGTCAGAATGTGAAGATTTTCCCAGCTACTGTCCTCATCATTCGCAGTCTCCAGGGCCAAGAGGATGGGACCACGCCTGCGCACCAGCAAGGGAGAGCCAAGGTCTGAACCATGGTGACTCCCCCTCGTTATTGACCAATGAAGTTATACCTACTATTATAAGTACTGTACCCGTCGTCCGTTCGGGGCGACTCTTGACTACCCCGTGCTACTGACTTAGCCGAGGCTGTGTATTGAGTGCCCATAGCTATGTGCACATAGCTATGCTGTACCTTTTCATTGCTTCTAAATAAATACTTTTTGAACCAAACCAAGACCGACTCTTCTCATACCTCGGGATAAAAGAACACGACATAACCCCTATATTGTCATTGGACGCCCGTTTCCATGGCTGTGTCTGTCTGTTCCTTAGGGTAGAGAGTCTTGAATTGCAACATGTCTGCTGTGAATTGTTGTGTTAGGGATTTGATGCAAATATCCTAAGGAATACAATTTCTTGTCCTTAATAGTATTTCATTGATCAGCCTATGGAGTTTATGTTGATAATTTCACTTGTATTCACCATGATTTCTTGCAGTTTTTTATTCTAAATATGTTTAACACCTTTGAACAAACAGCATCATTCAACAAAATCCATCAGAAATACCTTCATGTAATATTAAAAATGGAATTACTGCAATTTTATATGCTTTTAGAATGTTTTTTTTATATTTTTGTGGCTAGTGAAACCTTTCTCATGTGGCTGTGCAAGAGGAATCATTAAATTAGGGAAGTACTGGTTCTAAATCCAAAATGCAAATCTGAAAAACCAAAAAACCCGATTAAGGATATGATGCCTAGATGTCAAAATATCTTATCTAAGTCACAATAACTTACATACATGGAAACATAGAAATCTGCATCTGGTATAAATCCCATCTCATTTAATGTAGTTTAGTTCGGCAAGTAAAATGGATCAAGGGACATTTTTATTTCATTTCCTGACAGGACCCTAGAGGAAAAAGGTCAGGGGTCACTGAAATGATGAGGGGCCAAATCCTCTGGGGACAAACACAGATAAGGGAGATGGAATGAAAGGGGAGAGTTTCTCAGTGTGAGGGGTGCTGGGTTACTAAATATAGTTTCTTATTTGAATCATTTTCAGGAATTAATGTCACATTGTAGAAAAGAAGCAGGTTTTCTCATTCACCGATGTACACCTGCCCCTAATATTTCCTAAATCTGGGATCTATATATACAATATTTGATTTATACTCAATTCCATGCTGCAGATTGCCTTTTCATAACACTCATTCATTTCTCCTCTTCCTTTTCGCTTCAGTTATTTCGTCACATTCTGTGGTCATGTGTCCCTTTTCCACTTGTCAAAGTGAAACTAAGTTTTTCTACTGACTCACACCTCCTCCTTTGCACTGTGGGTATTTATTTGCCCTCAGTTGTGCTTTCGTGCAGAGCTCCCTCTTAAATTGACTCACAAATCTCACTTCAAACACAAGGATTATTATCAATGCATTTATTTGTGACACGCGTATGTCATTGAAAGGCAATGAAACGCCATTCTGCCTGGACACCACCTTGGAAGACGCCTGCAGCCTGAACTCGGGGCAAAGAAACTCTCTCTCTCTCTTTCTTCCTTCCCTCCTTCAATTGCCATTGTCAGTCTGCAGCAGAAGTTGAGACACCTGGGTGTGTCCCTGGAAGGTGCCAAGTGTTTGTGAGTCTGTGAGGATCAGTGATGTGTTGCACAGGAGGACTCAACCTGAACCTGCCTGCGTCTCTCTCCTCTGTTTGACTCCTTTGTGGCTGAATTCTCAGGGGAAAGTTAGTTGGTGGTTAATTTCCCTGCTGTTGACTGTCCCCCCCTGACCAAGGTACAGTAACCAACGTTTTCTCTTCTTCTTATTGTGTGTGTTAGCGGTCATTCCTGACTAGGGTTCTTTGGGGGTTGTCTGAATTATTTTTTAATCATTTATATGTTAAATTAATAATAATACTAAAGTCTATCCTGCATTCCAAACAGCTGAGTATAAGTGGCCTAGGGTGTTAATAAATAATGTTTGTGCTCTGCCAAAGTACAGTATGATAACATGTTACGTTAAAAGCAAGTTTGAAAAAAAAAAAAAAAAAGATGTAGAACGAATAGAACAAGTGAAGCATAGAAAATACAAACAGAATGAATGTGTAGTTCAGGTGTTTTGCTTTTTCTTGCATATTTGCATGGAAAGAGAAATGTGTGTCCGTTTCTGAGCCTCGTTCTCTGCTGTGTGGTGGAAAACACATCAACACGCATCCTTGCATGTAAAGCTATCTCTCTCTCTCTGTGTGTGTGTGTGTGTGTGTGTGTGTGTGTGTGTGTGTGTGTGTGTGTGTAGCATACCCTTACAGAACTCTCTAATGTACTTTGTCTTTTCTCCACACATATGAACACATTCAGTTGTACATTTTCACGGTTTTATTGAATCAAGAAATAATAAAACAGATATTAAATACAATGCTAAAATATTGACATTGACAAAGAAATAAAGAAGTACTCATATAATTATGTCCATGTGGAGCTCATGGCATTTTAGTGCAGCAGCTGAAGCAGCTAGAGAAGGCCTTTTTGAAAAACGTCCTGACACGTCTTGATGCCGACTTTGTTCTGCTCTCAGCCACGACCTCTGAACACCACAAATAAATGTTGGGTTAGTTCGACTGAAACAATAATCACCAGGAGTCTCCTCTTCATCCTCCAGTTTAGATGACATATCGATTCCTGGAGGAGAAGGATGCACCTCCTCGGAGGGTCAGTAAGTCAGGCTGCTGAGGTACAGTTTGCTGCACAGGTGCTGCTGTGACCTCTTCATCCTCAAGGTCCATAGATCTTGTCTTTGGAGGAGAAGGATACACCTCCTCGGAGGTCAGGCTGCTGAGGTACAGTCGGCTGCACAGGTGCTGCTGTGACCTCTTCATCCTCAAGGTCCAAAGATGTCGTCTTTGGAGGAGAAGGATGCACCTCCTCGGAGGTCAGGGGGTCAGGCTGCTGGGGTACGTAGGGCTCCTCCATGGTGACAGTCATGTGTGGGCCGTCACCATGCTGATCCACAGCGAGGAAAGGGTGCTTGAGCACTTGAGCAGGTGTGATCCTCTCATTCTTGTTGACTTTCAACATCTTTTTCAAGAGGTCAATGAAGTGCTCCACCTCCTCCTCGTCCTCAGCTATGAGGCCTTGATACATGATCTGGAATGACAAAGCTCTGAATATGTCTAATGACCAGATTAAATGATGCAAATGCAGTCAAAGAATAAGACTCTTGAGGAGCCTGTTGAAGACATTCTTGTATTAATATGACATTACAAATATTGACTTACCTTCTCAAGGGCACATGAAGAGTTGAAGCACTTCCTGTCGCTGTAGTGGAGCCCAGTCTGAGCATGAATCTCTTCTGAAGTCTACAAAAAGACAGAGTTTAGGTTAAATCATGGATGGATGGATGGATGGATAGAATGATCGATGGATGCATACCTTCAGTCTCCATGTCCCACAGATATTGAAATACCGCATGCTGCGTGGTCCAGCGTCCAGTTGGTACGTGGGCGGTTCACCCAACATGTTCACAATGTTTTTCATCTGGAAACGCACATATGATCTGATTTAGGAGCCGATCTCTTACTTGCAAAAACATTCTATTGAGAATAAATCCAGGACGCTGCAACTATTTGCATCTGTAAGGAAGATACTTACGATGTCGTACTCGTGTTTCCCAGGTAACAGGGGGCGGCCCAGAGCCATCTCTGCCACAGTCAATCCTACAGACCACATGTCAATAGGCTGCCTGTGAAGGAGACCCAACATGACCTCTGGAGCCCTGATGGAGACAAAATAAACAACATTAAACTTCATGTATGAAAAGAAAATGACTAGTGACACAAAGCTGCAGCATCTCTGCCACATGTTGTCTTCTCTGCGACTGCTGTGTGCCTTACCTGTATAACAGACTCTGTCCCCCTGAGCCTGGATGTATGTCGGGGCCTTGGCGAGCAAGTCCAAAGTCAATCAACTTCACTTGTAGCGGTTTCTGCCACTTATCCAGCACCAGGATGTTCCCCGGTTTGATATCGCTGTGGACAATATCCAGGTCTTCCAGGCAGAGCAGTGCAGTTGCCAGCTGAAGAAACACAATTAATTATTATAGTTTGTTGTGAAGACAAAGGACATAGTATTTGTTTCCCATCAGATTTGAAATTGACACTGATGTGATGTGAAATGACACTTCCACATCTGGGAATAGAAAGAGAAAATCCAACAAACCTGCTGCAGAACAGGCCGGATCTCAGAGATGGTCATAAACTGGACAGCCTTCAAGTATTCATCCAGAGTCATTTCCAGAACCTCAAAGTTGAGACATGTGAGGTCATCGTGGACAAATGGCCCGTTCCATTGGATGATGTGGCTTCGATCTGCATCCAGAGTTTCTAATTTCTGGAGGATTTCAATCTGTGGAAGAAATGAAACATTATATTTCTTCTGTTTGCTCTCACCTAAAACATTGAGGAAGCTTTGAGAAATAACAAAATATTTCTACATGCAAATTCTTGCTTCAGTTTTGATAAGGCATCAGTTTGTACCGCACCTCTTTCCGCCCAACCTCCTGGAAATCGCCTGTGGTCATCTTGATGGCCACGTTTCCGTCAGTCTTAGTGTCCACACACTCCACGACCTGTCCGAACCCTCCCTCGCCGAGAAACTGCCCCACCCTGTCGCGGGAGGCCAGCAGGGTTCTCTTGGGTGTCAGGAGCTCGTCTGTGGAGGACGAGATGAGATGGACACAACATGAATATATGATACATATATGATACATAGCAAAATACACATCCGTTAAAAACTTCCACTCTATACCATATAATTAGTTTGTTTCATCAATAAAAATAAACTTTAGAATATAGGACAAGATGGTAAATATCCCTTGTACGTTTGAAGGTCTTCTGCACAATTTAAGTTACCAACTACCAGCTGCTAACACATGCTAACACCTGATGTTAACCATATAAAGTTGGCATTCTCTGTGTTTCTTAGATGCTAATTACTCAACTTACCTGACATATCGCTAAAGAAGCTGGACATCTTGGATCCAAAGTCCACAGTAATGTTGAAACACAACTGGAACAGAAGAAGAAAGTTGTCTAGAAGGTTTCAGTACACAGGCAACGACAGAAAGTTTCTGCGCGTGGTCTCAGCAAATTGAGTGGCAAAACTGATGTTCTTTCATCTGTGACTCTCATATATATATATATATACCTTTATGTCAAAGTTCTAGAATGTTTCCTTTGATCTAACCCACACTTCAAAGTCAAATGGTTGAGAGAGAGAGAGAGAGAGAGAGAGAGAGAGAGAGAGAGAGAGAGAGAGAGAGAGAGAATTATTATTTTCTTTATTGCATTTAATGTATTATGAATTTTACAATGCAGTTATTTTTGGATCAGAATGCATCTTTAAAACAATAATAAATAAATAAATGTTATTCAATTCTTTGGTACGACCGCTGTTGTTAATCAAAATGTATTGAAAATGTAATATGCCCCTTGTGCACCATCTAGTGGAGTCACCCAGACTATCTAAATGCCATAAAATAATCTAAATATGTTTAAAAAGCAATGAGTTTTCACAGCAGCAGTCTAATTAAAATGCACAATGTGTAATTATAGTACTGAGAGTAAATCCTGCACCATTACCGTTATTGGCTGCTGCTGGGTTTTCCATGTTACTTTTGCCCCCAAAACACATGTGACCAAAGTGAACATCTAACACAGTGGTTTTTTGTTATTTCTGTAAAGGTTTAAGCTTCATTATGGACCAGCCTGAAGGCGTCGATGGGGGAACCCTCCCCTCTAGAACCTCTCCATGTGGGGGACATGACCAGACCAAAACTCAGAGGTGAGGAGCCCCAACATACACATCACAGATAGCACACGGATGTGGGCCACTTCAGGCAATGATGGGGCCCTTCTGACCTTCTTGTGGCGCGGACTAATATGAGCCTAAAGGGGCCCATGCACTTGTAAAATAGCAAATGTGATCCAAATATCCCAAAACAAATGTGGTGCTCTAAACTAAGTGTAATCTGGATGTGAACCCGGACTGGCCCATTTGGTAAATGGTGAATATGACCCAAATAGCACCCCAAAAAAATATGGGTCAGCTTTGGGCCACAATTTTGCTGTGTGGGATATAGCTGTAAATGTTTTTTTTTTTTGTTGTAGTATTTCACATTACGATCACATCCTCATTCTGAGTGTTTTTGCAGAAGTATTCATCATGACTCGTGCATTTTTATGGGTTTTTTTAATATGACAAAACACCTCTATTAATATAATTTCTTTCCCCTTTTTCATTGAAAGCTTCAAGGGGAAGTCCAGAAAATATGAAAATCATCAGCTTTTTAAAAACCAACCTCTTTTCCACCTCAGGACCGATATTTGGCTACCCCTCATACCCCTCTTCTTTGTGGTCACATGATTATTAAGTGTAAAAAAACCTCTGTGTTGTGTTGAAGCTCAGGGAAGCAGAGGAAGCGAGCGGCCTCCCCCATCCCCAGCTGTGTGTCCATGAAGAGCAGCGAGTCGATGAAGCTACCTCTTACTTTTAAAAGACAGTCTTCTGAGACCGAGTAAGACAACGCACTGTGGTAGCACTCTTCACCTGAGAATGTGTGGTTCATCATCTTTATAGTGAAGAGTAAATGTGTGTGTGTGTGTCTGTGTTACATTAAAGACCAGATCATCCGCAGCAGAGAGCAGAGTCTCCTGCTGAGCCCAACTATGTGTCCATGAGGAGCAACATGTCAATGGAGATACCTCTTGTTTTTCAAATACACTCTCCTGAGTAAGTCTCTATCAACAAAGCAGAGAACAATACATGCATCATTAATAACAACTGCCCAGTTTATTTTGAAGCACTGATTTAACCCCTTGTTCTTCTCTTATATTGATCTCGGAAATTGATCCACCCTTAAACATGAAGATTATATATATATCTGTGAAAAACTTGAATATAATCAGTCTTCTAAAATACAAAATGAGGGAAAACCAGTGGCAATAGTGATTTATAGACATATTTGCCGGAAGAATAAATAATTCCTTGATCAAAAGTTGGGGATTGAGGTGGGTAAAGTGTTGAACAAGTGGTAACCAGTATGAAAATCATATTGTGTATGTGTTGTCCTCTCCAGACTACAACATAAGAAAGTTTGCAATGGTCAGTGTGACCTGGAACATCAAGCAGGCTTGGACTCCTTATTTATGGTGTGTACAAAACACATTTAGATTCTTCTCTTATTGCTCTCCATTATACTTTCTATTGACACATTGGTTTGTGTATCATTGTTTCCCAGCGGCTCGAGAACAACATTGCTGTATTTATGAAGAACGAGCTGAAGAGGATGCAGAAGATTTTAACATCGGGGTGTCCGGATGACGGGGTGGTGACGTGCGGGGAGGAGGGAGACGAGGATATGAGGAGCGGCAGAGAGGCGTGTCGGAAAATCGCGCTGCTCTTCCTGAGGAGGATGAAGCAGGAGGGGCTGGCTGAGTCTCTGCACAGAAGTAAGACCGTCGATCAGGGCAAGGGCAAATGAACGTGGTTAAAACTTCAAATCTCTTTAGAGCAATAAAGAGACTGTAACATTTCCCCAAGTTAATACATGAAACCTAAATCTTATTTTCATCTTTGTGTTTCATTGTTCGATCTTTTAATTTGGATCAATCTCTCCTGTTTTTATAATTGAAGTGGACAGAAATGTGCATTGATTCACATTTCTCTTTAGCTGATTTCCTTGAAATGCAACTTGACTGCTCTTTGTGTAATTTCTTTTACGTGCAGTTGATGTTTAATGTACCAGCACTTCCTCTTGTTTTTTCTCTGCTTGTGCAGATTTTCCTGCCATGTGCCAGACTAAACTCAAGTCCAGTTTAAAGCAGAAGTACCAGTGCTTGTTTGAGGGGAATGATAAAACGGAGAAGCCCACCCTTCTGAACGAGATCTACACAGAGCTCCACATCACGGAGGGAGGCACCGGCGAGGTCAACGACGAACACGAGGTCAGACAGATAGAAATGGCCTCCAGGAAACACGCGAGACCCGAGACGACGATCAGATGCGAGGAGATCTTCCAAACGTTGCCAGGAAAAGCTCAGCCGTGCAGGACGGTGATGACCAAGGGAGTCGCCGGTATCGGGAAAACCGTCTTGACACAGAAGTTCACTCTGGACTGGGCAGAAGGCAAAACCAATCAGGACATTCAGTTCATGTTTCCCTTCACCTTCCGAGAGCTGAATTTGCTAAAAGGTCAAAAGTACAGCTTGGTGAAACTCGTTCACCGTTTCTTTGGTGAGACTAAAGACGCCGGAGTCTGCAGCTTTGACAGATTCCAGGTCGTGTTCATCTTCGACGGACTGGACGAGTGTCGATTGCCTCTGGATTTCGCCAACGCCGAGATCCTGACTGATGTCACAGAGTCCACCTCAGTGGACGTCTTGCTGACAAACCTCATCAGGGGGGAGCTGCTTCCTTCCGCTCGTCTGTGGATAACCACGCGACCTGCCGCAGCCAATCAGATCCCTCCTGAGTGCGTTGACATGGTGACAGAGGTGAGAGGGTTCACGGACCCACAGAAGGAGGAGTACTTCAGGAGGCGATTCAGGGATGAGGAGCAGGCCAGCGCGACCATCTCCCACATCAAGACGTCACGGAGCCTCCACATCATGTGCCACATCCCCGTCTTCTGCTGGATCACCGCTACAGTCCTGGAGGACGTGCTGAGAACCAGCGAGGGGAAAGAGCTGCCCAAGACCCTGACGGAGATGTACATCCACTTCCTGGTGGTCCAAGCCAACCTGTGGAGCTTCAAGTATGGCGTAGGAGCCGGTGCAGATCCCCACTGGAATCCAGGGAGCAGGGAGATGGTTTTGACTCTGGGGAAACTGGCTTTTGAGCAGCTACAGAAAGGAAACCTGATTTTCTACGAATCAGATTTGATGGAGTGCGGCATCGACATCACAGCGGCCTCCGTGTACTCAGGATTGTTCACGCAGATCTTCAAAGAGGAGAGGGGGCTCTCTGAGGACACGGTGTACTGTTTTGTACATCTGAGCATTCAGGAGTTTCTCGCCGCTCTTTACGTCTTCCTCACTTTCATTAACTCTGGCGTCAATCCGCTGTCTCAAACGAAAACCTGGTGGTCTAAGCTGTTAAAGGACAAATCCAAACTGTCATATCTCTTCCAAATCGCCGTAGATGAGGCCTTACAGAGTCCAAATGGCCACCTGGATTTGTTCCTCCGCTTCCTCCTGGGCCTTTCACTGCAGACAAATCAGATTCTCCTCGGGGGGCTGATGACACAGACGGCATACAGCCCGCGCTCCAATCAGGAAACAGTCGAGTACATCAAGAGCACCATCAGGAGGAATCTCTCCCCAGAGAGGAGCATCAATCTGTTCCACTGCCTGAACGAGCTGAACGACCGCTCCCTGGTGGAGGAGATCCAGCAGTACGTGAATTCGGGCGCCCTCGCCACCGCCGACCTCTCTCCGGCTCAGTGGTCCGCTCTGGTCTTCATCCTGCTGTCGTCAGCGGAGGAGATCGACGTGTTTGACCTGAGGGAGTACTCGGCCTCAGAGGAGGGTCTCCTGAGGCTGCTGCCCGTGGTCAAAGCCTCCAACAAGTCTCTGTAAGTGCACAGAAAATCATTCGACGCGTTTAATACATGAATGTGTAAATCCTGGATTCTTCTCGGCTGAGATTGATGGGGAATTAATGGGACGTTTTGCAGGTACTTGGGCTTAAACCACAGTATTGCACAAAATAAAAGGTTTAATGGTGGCACCAGGTGAAGTCAGGGTAGCACTAAAGTTACTGGAAAATTAATGCATTTACGAAATTTAATGGCATAGCTCTTGAGGCGTTTGACCCCAATTCTAAAATATTGATGTGCCGGTGGACTGAAATGATTCAAGTCCAAATTGATGCAGGAGATGCTGACTGCAAAATGATAATCAACATTTCTCCTTTGTGCAGATTAGCAGATCTTTTTTGTTTTTTGTTCCTCAGGCTGAGTGGCTGTAACCTGTCAGAGAAAAGCGGCGAAGGTCTGGCGTCAGTTCTCAGCTCCCACTCTTCCAATCTGAGGGAGCTCGATCTGACCAACAACGACCTGAAGGACTCGGGGGTGAAGCTCCTCTCTGCCGGACTGGAGGATCCACGGTGTCGGCTGAAAAAGCTGAGGTTGGAGTTTTATGCATTGACTCGATTAAATAATGGCGTAAGGCAGTCCAATCTTCTTCTACTGACCTCTGACGTAACGTTCATTTCACCAGGTTGAACCAGAACAACCTCACTGAGATTTGCTGTCAGGGGTTTTCATCTGTGCTCAGCTCCTCTTCTCTCCGAGACCTCGACTTGAGCTACAACGACCTGCAGGACTCGGGAGTGAAGCTGCTTTCTGCTGCACTGCAGAATCCGCACTGTGCACTGGAAACACTCAGGTCGGGAGGAATCAAGTATTGTGGCAACAGTGACATTTAAATGTATTTATACAGAACTGACTGTGAAATTGGGTTTCAGGCTGATTGGCTGTAAGCTGTCAGAGAAAAGCTGTGAGTCTCTGACTTCAGGTCTCAGCTCCTGGACCCTGAGAGAGCTGGACCTGAGTAACAATGACCTGCAGGATTCAGGAGCGACGCTCTTGTCCACCGCGCTGCAGAGTCAGCTTCGTGGTCTGGAAACTCTGAGGTTAGATTATCGCACGTGCATGTGGGTGACAAATGGCAAAACTCTAGAATAACTTCATGCATAAAGAAAACGTCTCCTCATTTCATCAGGTTGATTCAAACTGGACTCACAGAAAAATGCTGTCCGGAGTTCTCGTCAGTTTTCAGCTCCGAGTCGTCCAGTCTGAGGAACCTGGACCTGAGTAACAACCACCTGCAGGATTCAGGAGTGGAACTGCTTTCTGTGGGACTGGCGAGTCCACACTGTGCCCTCCAAACTCTCAGGTTAGATTCAGTTTATAAGATTTTGGTGTTAATCTTGGAGTTTTTTTGTATGATATTATTTAAACTCATATTTTGTCCTTTAATCTAACACTTGATAATATTATGTTTCTTAAATCCTATTAAAAAAGATATTAGTTATAGAAATGATTTGACATTTTGGGGGGATGGGCTTTCTTTGTTTTTGTTCTTTTTACTGAGATCATGAAGCTAAATGTTTCCCGTCTCATTTGTCAGATTAAATCAAACCAACCTCACGGAGGGATGCTGCCGCCACATGTCATCAGCCCTCAGCTCCCAGTCGTCCAGTCTGAAGGAGCTGGACGTCGGTAACAACCTCCTGCAGGACTCAGGAGTGGAGGTGCTGTCTGCAGGACTGCAGAGTCCATGCTGCTCGCTGACAAGTCTCAGGTCAGAGTTTTACCTTTTCACAAAGAGCCCTTCAAACTTTTGGCAGATTTCGGCCCATTAATGAAGTGTTTGCTCTCTTGGTCCGTCTCAATCTGGGCATCCACACACATGTATTCTCCGTACATTATAATTTATTGTAGCCATTTTTTAATAGAATAATCATGTTTTTCACCATCGCATTTGAGTTTCCTTCATCGCTCCTGACTCTTATCCAAACTACAATTTCGGGGGAAATATAAAGAAAAAGGGAAATTGTATCTACTTCTTATTTGCTTCTGCGGGTCGCACTTTCTGCAATCATTTGCTCTCGCTTCCTCTTGGCTCAATTTGCTGCAACTTTCATCTTCAAAATCCAGTCAGATTGAAGTTCATTTCAGTTTAAATAAGGGAGTTGACTGGTTGAAATCCCTCAGGCTCAGTGGCTGTAGCTTGTCAGGGAGGAGCTGCGAAGCTCTGGCCTCAGTGCTCGGCTCCCGCTCTTCTATTCTGAAAGAGCTGGACCTTCACAACAACCACCTGCAGGACTCTGGAGTTAAACTGTTGTCTGCTGGACTGAAGAATCCAGGATGTGCACTGGAAACTCTCAGGTGAGATCTCAATCCAACGCCACTTGTCAACTGAACGTTTCTACTCTGCTTGTTTGTTTTAAACTTGTGCAGAAATTGCTATACAACACTTCCTTTAATTACTGTTGCAGGGTGTAGAGGTTATGCATTACATGTGTAAAATGAGATTTCTCTTAGCGGATAATTAAAATTGTATGTTAAATAAAAGAAGTTTTCCTGTGCTTTTACTTTTATCTGCAACATGAAAGTTGTTATGATGCTTTAAATATCACGTTACTGGAGTGTTCATTTGTTTTTGTTTTCACTGACCCTAAAAATGCAAAAATATAAATGTAAATGTTTACATTTTTTAGGTTGAATCAAACAAGTCTCACAGCAAAATGCTGTCAGGACGTGTCATCAGTTCTAATCAGTCTGAGAGATCTGGACCTCAGCAACAACGACCTTCAGGACGCAGGAGTCAAAGTGCTCTGCGCTGCACTGAGGAGGGAACACTGCCGACTGGAAACGTTCAGGTGAGCGACACTCAGTCCTGTCATTTATACCTGTGCTTGTCCTCATATTGCAAATCGTTCACCAGCAAGGACCGCGCCTCCACAATATGTCTTTTTAGAGTGGAAATTGATATATTTGATAAGGTGAGGTGAAGATGTAACTGGGGGGATGCACTGGTGACCTGTCATTCTGTCTTCCTTCATCCCTACCCACATCCCTTCATCCTCCATCTTTCATCCCTACCCACATCCCTTCATCCTCCATCTTTCATCCCTACTCACAATCATTCATCCTCCTTCCCTCATCCCTACTCTCATCCCTGTATCCTCCCGCCTTCATCCCTACTCTCATCCCTTCATCCTCCCTCCCTCATCCCTACTCTCATCCCTTCATCCTCCTTCCCTCATCCCTACCTACATCACTTCATCCTCTCTTCCGTCCTTCCCTACTTAGAGGTGTGGTTGAGGCGTGGCCCTGCTCCTAGGCTAACTAGGTTAACTTCATATATTTTGTGACTGAGGACTACCGAGCCCTGCAGCTGCAGCCACACATCACACACGTGTTGCTTTGTATTCGTGCAGGTTGTCTGGCTGCTTGATCACAGAGGACGGCTGCACTTCTTTGGCGTCGGCTCTGAGGTCCAACCCGTCCCAGCTGAGAGAGCTGGACCTGAGCTACAACCATCTGGGAGAGTCGGGAGTGAAGCTGCTCTCTGCTCCACAGGAGGGTCGAGGGTGCAGGCTGGACACTCTCAGGTATTGTGGGAAAAATTCTTTATGTTAAATGTTTATAAAAGTTAATTGTGAGTATGGTGATCTGACTTGATTTTTTCTTCCAGTGTGGATCATGGTGGTGTTCAGTGCTTGAAATCCGGTCTGCATAAGTGTAAGTGTAATATTTAATCCATTAATGTGGCATACATCATATAAAACCTGCAGATTTGCTTCTACATTTGTTTATTTCTCACTATCAGATGTCTGTGAGCTCACGCTGGACCCAAACACAGCACACAAAAATGTCCACCTGGCTGAGAACAACAGAAAAGTGATGCTGGGGATAGAGAAGAAGCCGTATCTCGATCACCCGGACAGATTCGACTGGTGCTACCAGCTGCTGTGCACGGCCGGACTGGCCGGTCGCTGTTACTGGGAGGTCGACTGGGAGGCAGGCGTTGACATCGGAGTGACTTACAAAGGACTCAGGCGGAGAGGAGCCCGTGACGGCAGCAGGCTCGGGTGGAACGAGAAGTCGTGGAGTTTGGAGTTGACTGATAAAGGTTCCTACGCCTGGCACAATAACATAAGGACGCCGCTTCTCGCTTATAGCCCGGCGGGTTCTAACAGAGTCGGAGTGTTTCTGGACTGGCCCGCTGGAGCGTTGTCCTTCTACAGCGTCACATCAGACTCACTCATCCACCTGTACACGTTCTACTGCGCGTTCACTGAGCCGCTCTACCCTGGATTTGGCTTCTTGTCATTGGAGTCATCAGTGTCCTTGTGTTAGAAAATGTAATAATTTCCTCAAATAGCCTCCATTTACCTTGATTATTTTATATATATATATATATATTATTAGAGTTTTTAAGAAGAGTTTATTAATCCTGAAGTGTTAAAATATTAATTAAACACAGCAAAGCTTTTTGTAGCAGCAGACAGTGATCACATTACTTTTACATATGCACTTTTGTATTGATGGCTGTTTTTATTGTCTTCATTTTGTATTTATTATTATTATTATTATTATTATTATTATTATTATTATTATTATTATTATTGACTGGCCCTTGGGGACTTTAAAGCTTTTCTCACTTTACTGAAGCCACTGATTCATTATTCAAACACTGAGCGTCAAAGAAAGAAATCCGGGATCACTATATATTTAAAAGTATTTATTTGCATAGTGCATGAAAGTGTATATTCCAAACCTATTAATTAAAATACAATACAACAATAGCTTTCTATTAGAAATAGAAAACATAAAAAAAGTATGCTCAATATTTAAGTGCACAAGGAAAACAACAATACTGTTTAATATAGTAAATACTTTTATAAACGCATTCTCACAAATATAATAATACAAATTATACATCATAATACTACACCATAATACTACACATTATCATTATATATATATATTATGTATATATTCAAATGTTATATTTGTGAGCATATGTTTTTGACGTATTTGTTAACAGCTTCTCCTGTGGAACAATATAATAAATGACATTACAGCCGGTTATAATAAAAAGTATATAACTGGTGCATATAAGGAAAAACTTAAAATGTGCTTATTGCTGTTGCAGATGTTAAAAAAAATTATTGTGTGTAAACTGCTGAACATTATTGCATAGTGGGAAGTACAGTGGCACCAGAAAATCTGAATATGGCCATTTTAAATATAGGAGTCATATCCTGTCAAATCCAATGGCACATATTCACATGATCTGACATATTTGGTGCTGTACACTACAGTGTGCTGTCTTACAGCAGTTTCAGTTAATTCCATTGAAATTTGTATTAATGTTTAACTTGATCAAGACGCTCCAGTGTAAACAGGATGAGATTCACGAGTATGACTCACGGGGCATTTTTGTATGTGTGTAAACAAGGCAAAAGGAGATTTTTGTACGTTGGAGCTCAGACACAGCCAGTGGCGTCTCCTTGTGTCCTGCAGACGGGATGCAGCTTGTAGTTCAGGCCGATCACGAGCGAGCAGAACTGACTGACGTCCACAAAGTCGCAGCAGACGATGTTGACCCCGCCGTCCTCGGGCCCCGGCCGCTGCTCGCTCGCCCAGCTCAGCAGCAACGTGAGGCCCTTCATCGTCATCTTCCTCATGGTCTGGAGGGGATGGAGGAGGACGTACGGGGCGTCTTCGGTCAGGTTCAGGCCGCTGACGTAAAAACCAGCTGGAACACAAAAACGGTTACAGATAGAATCAGTGAAGGATGAGGAAGACAATTTACACAAGGCGATTGAACATAAAACCACATGTTAAGTAAGATGTCTGTTTGGAGAGTAAAATTTGTCCCATTTGTAATAGTACTGCACTATAATGCCATTTTTTATATTTGAAGTCCAATAATCTTCAGTCAAAAATATTATATTTATTAACATTCATAACTATAGAGATGAATGTAATAAATATAAAGATTTTATTTATAAATGAAAGAAATATGATGCATCACTATGGATTACATGTTAATGCATCAAGATTATTCATCACATAATATAGCTATGACAGGTTTTCAATACTTTCCCTTAAATCAAACTTTGAAAGGAGGACTTTTTATTTGTATTTTCACCTGGTCGTCTTCTGCGCTTCTGGTCCTCGAGGAAAGCGATCACCTTCTTCGGGTCTGGGCTGTCTGCATACCTGGAGACAGAGTGCCATCATGAGGCCAGTCAGGTTAACGTTTATTGATCACATTTTAAATCAATCTTCAAGGAAATTTGGGAGATGGGGTTTGTGTGGTGATAAATAAATGGGATAATCCCGGAGCTTGGAAAATGCTGCAGCTAAGCTTGTGTGATAATATTGCGCTGATGCTTGATTCTGATGCATGACAATAAAAACACGGTGTGAAATGCAGGCAGTGTCGAATAAGAACATTTAGAAACTCAAGTTACCGGTAAGGTATTTCAGCCCACAGCTCAGGGTGCTGAAGCACCACCTGCTGGTTTCCATAGGAAAGGATGACCTGCTGCCCTCTGGACCAACAGGAGCGCAGAGTGGGGGTCTCCTGCACATATAGACACATCGAATTAAAGTTAAATTAAATTCACTAAAGAGGATTAATTGTTGGTACATTTAATTCTGTCCAAAAGCAGCAGTTCAAAGAATTGTGGGAGAGACAGTCAGCTAAGAATAACGATCAATCTCTCTGAGCCTTGTAATCGAGTTACTTTCACTATTTTAGCTTTCGGTTCCATTCTAATTAGTTTAAATCCGTCTTCTAACCAACTCACTTTTATCAATTACCCAATAAGTCAATTTAAATGCCAATCAAAAGTTCCCAAAGCCCAAAGTGGACTCTTTAAGTCTGTTAAAGGGTCGACAATCCAAAACATAATTATAACAAACAATACTGAGAAAAACAGCAAATTCTCACATCTGACAAGCAACAGACGTATTTTGATACGTGACTTGAATTATTAATCTATTATTAAAAGTAGTCTCTGTGAATCAACTGACCTTTGAGGAGCAGAGTTTATCTCCAAACAGCGTGATGATGTTCTCCACCAGACGGGCGTGATCTTCGTCCGTCAGCGAATCGAAATGCGAGCAGGAGACGATCACGACCTCTTTGGGATGAGCGTCCAGCCAGGCAGCCAGTTCGTCCAGAGCCTCCTGCAAACAAACTGATATCCTTATTACAGTGAATGCAGTTTCTTCCCCTCTGATTACTGCGTTCAGTGTGGTTCGCGTACCTTGACGGCCATCAGCGTGTAGAGGCCGTGGGCGAAGAACAGTGCGCGGCCTCCCGCTGGCTTCCTGGCGATCCGCAGGTCCAAGAACCGAATACCGAGGTCACACTGATCGCTGAGGACCGACTGCTACACTCACATACAGCGAGAGAGCGAGTGACAGTAAAAACCAAAAGGGGGAAATAATGTATAGTTTATCCACAAAAACTAACTTTGAATAATTGCAAGTGTCTGTAATTCCCGTGCCACCAATACCTTGCTCAACAGCAATGGCAGAATAACTCCAAATCCTAGATCCTTGTAGTTGAACAACTTTAATATCGTTAGAACTGAAAAGTAAATTAAGAGTTTGACATGTATGTAAGTATGTGTTTTAGTTTTATCCATAAATATTACGGGATAGAACAGGCGTGAGTGCACTCTTTAGAAAAATGAGATAAAAATATGAATGCAGAATGAGTTGCTTTGCATTCAGTAAATGTTATATCACCTTTTTCACACGTTAAAGTGTTAAGATGAGAGATTGTACTTCCTGATTACTCTGATCATTTATGTTTTTATTCCTCTAGTAAATATTTGTGACCCCTAAGAGTAATGAGAGTGTAGTATGTTGCGAATAGATGATCATGATAAGGTATTGCAGTCAGAAACATAATAAATAGAGCATTTTGTAATGGAAAACAATTGTGGCATGCATACAGTCTCATTTATATTTTTGCCTGCATGCATCCACCAGTTTTCTGTGCTCGGTGTGCAGCTGCGCCACCACTGGCCCCTGGCACCACGTGTGTGTGTGTATGTGTGTGTGTGTGTGTGTGTGTGTGTGTGTGTGTGTGCGTGTGCTCTTTAACCTGTGTGGTGGCCCAGCGGAACACACAGGGTCGAGTCCAGCAGGGAAACAGCCTGTCGACCACTCTGAGGAGGCAGGACTCTGACCTCAGCACGGGAGAGGACACATCCAGGCAGAAGGACATGCTGTCATGGCTCCCTGGGGGGGGGGGGACAGCCAGGTTACTTTTGGCCAGGTAGTTGGTAGCAGTTTAAAGGTGAATATATAATCTGTGGGTTCACCAATCAGGGTTATTTGTGCTAAATATCCCGGTTTACCCACTTCCACCCTGGTGTTGGCTTTACCTGGTAGGGCCAGGTTCCACAGCGGGACGTCCAGCAGCTCCCCGGGGAGACGGGACATCCAGTCCGGGTTCCCTCCGAGCTGCTGCCGCTGCTCCTCCTCCATGCTCCTTCTTATCATCTCATCGCGGAGCTCGAACAGGCTCCTTCTCTCTCTGTTGTGCAGGAGAAACTCAGGGTTTGTTTACAAAGACTTCCGGGTACGAAGCGTCGATGACAACAACTTTTCCGGGTTTTTCAAAATTAAAATCGGATAAAGAAAAAATGTTTCGCTTTCAAAATAAAAGCCACATTCACATAGCAATAACCCAGTTAGAGGTTTTGTTTTGCTCCGGTTCACTCTGTAATAATTAAATACAGTAAGTTTTAGTTTTATTTCGTCATAAACAACGTGCGCATAATATACTATTCACAAAAAAAGAAGAAAATCCACAATTTCAATCCAAAATGCTGAAGTTGCTACTCACTTTGACCCCTGGAGGGCGATGTTCAGCCAATTTAATCAATATATATACATATAATATTCATATTGATTTAAAATTAAACTTACAAGCAGCTCACAATTACATTCACACTTTTATCAACACAATATTAAAACAACTTTAATAATGAAATTAGTACCATGTTGATAATATCAGTATTTATGTTATTTATGTTAGCCACAGTTTGTGCAGTTACAATTTTAAATCGCTGCTATCTTCAGTGGAAAGAGCATGTGATATTTACACCGTTTATTTAGGGTGGCTTCAGTCAGTTCACTGTAAAAATCCAATAAGACAATGAGCAAAATACTTACTGATAAGGAAGGAAGGCAGGAAACAAAAATTCCTAATCATGTTAGAATTTCCTGGAAGTGTTTTTATCCTCCACTGTCGCCTGTTACATGAATGTCGTTAACTTTTGTAACTTCTGTGACCCAAAACTTGAAAAATTTCAAATCCGATATTCACAAACATTTTCTCAGGAAACTTTGAGTAGTAATTCTTGGGAAACCCTAATCCTGAATACTTTCTATCTCATGACATTTGCTATTTTATAATCATGCATTTTAACCCACTAGAGTTGTATCCTTGAGTCTGTAGCTGCCTTAGTTCACTTGGGTCTTTGGTCTTATATTATTTGCTAGATATAAATATATAATCATAAAAAAACTGCACTTCTTTTCCATTGTTCTATCTATATCTCTGCAAATCATTGAATCCTTGTTGTGCATTTCATAGTGTTTTTAACATCATATATTATTTTAGTCAATTCAAAATCCAAATCATATTTTCATAGGACATTCAGGGCTCTATTTGAATTATATAAGTGCAATAGGCTTAAAGGAATAAGTAGAAACACAATACAGTTTATAACACAATCTATAATAATATACTGCACTGAAATACACTGTAATAAACACAAATACAAATACAATGAATCATGAAATTGAGTGTGTACATGTGTATGATTGTATATTTGTATAAGGTAAGTGTGATACAACATATTAGGCCGAGGCTCTTTGACCTCCTTCCTCCACATGATCCCCATTACTGCAGTCGCACTATTAGATTATCCCCGTGCGTTGCTGTGGAAAGTATTAGACTCCGAAAACGCTAAAAATAAGAAAGGAAAAGAGCTGCTTTGCTTTCTGAACAAGTGTTTGATTCAATCCGACATGATGCAGCAGAAAATTGAATTCTCAATTAACCACATCAAACTGTCTGTCGTCAGGATTTTCCTTCTTTTTCGGACGTGTACGCGTCGGCCACAGGACATGTCGACACTCATTGGAGTCACCCATGGACGGATTATTCCAGTTAAATGTTTCAGCAGGAGAAATAAAAGGCTAAGGACAAACGTGTGACTGCTGTTTAGCACTTGTCATGCTGCTGTTACTCTGAACCGCGGAGGACAGATTTCTTGCCGCTCAAATTCTAGCGCTCTCTAGCTGCAGCTGATGAAACTTATGGTAGTAAACACGAATCAATCATAAACATCCCGACAGTTTATCACATGCACGCTGCCGAGCTGAAATTCAAATCAAATCATTTCAAGTCTAATCCAGTCGTTTTGTTTTTGTTGTTGGTCTTTTTAAACATTTCTCAGTCACGGGATGTCTGAGTAGATTTAAGCATCATGGCCGCCCCCTCGCTGCGTCGGCTTCAAAATCCATTCCTCCTCCTCCTCCTCCTCCTCCTCCTCCTCCTCCTCCTCCGTGCCTGTCCTGTTTCCCCTCAAGAAATGCCAATCATTTTGGGTAAAATGAAAATATAAAATAAACAACCTCAGTCACAATTCTGCTTTCCAATCATCTTGTGACCTTTAGAATTACAGAATCTTGTGACTGCCCCCCCGGAGGTCCCGACTCCCGGGCGGAAACCGCTTCTTTTAAATACACACTCAGTATTAACTTAAAGGGAGGCTACAAGGTTCAATATAAGACGATTTTCAAAGCGGGGGAAAAGTTGCTCCTTACTCCTTCTGTGTGTGTTGTGATCCAAGCGTCTCTTACTGCGATGCCGAAGCGAGTTCCGGTGCTCGCCTGACATCTAGTGTCACAGAATATCATACAAATGACCTTTAAACTACAGTCTACCTGCTCTGTAAGTGATTTGGGTACCAGACAAATGCAGAGAGGGGACGTGGCCAGTCATCAAATCATAAGGAGGAGGAATGAACAGGGGATGATCATCCGTCCAGACAAATCCCTCGTGTTTAATATTAATCGATATGGACCAGCTCAACTTTCGGTCTCTCACTTGTTCCGGTGTGTGTGCTTCTGTTCTTGATTAAGGAGGTTAAGCGAGTTCACAGATTTATTTAGTTCGATATCTCCTTGTCAAGACTCATGTGATTTTATAGTTTATTTGAGGTGAGGGATTCGGACACCTTCAGCTTCCTCATCGTCACTGTCACTCAGCAGGAGGTCTTTTACCATTTACAGTACATTCCTAATGTCGTCTGCTGTCGGGGAATATTTCCATTCCCAAACAATCAGGATTTTTTTATTGATCCTGTTTTTTCGTATTCTTTAACTCTCATATCTTATCTCTACCAATATTTATTGGACATAGTACAGGTACTTGGTAGTACATGAATATTAGGGCAATATGACGACAGTATACAGTCAATTTAAACAGTTTGACTTTGTGCCATATATATGATACCTCAGTATTTATCCCTTTTGAAATATATATAGAGCGGAGCGCTGTCGACAATGAGCCAGACTGATTTCTGGATTTGGTTGGATTCATATTTAATATAATTTTTTATGTGATTCCTGCTTAGAATTAGCTAAAAAGAGAAACTTCTTTGTTTCAATTTTATTGATTTTCCTGAAATTTGACTATATCACCATATATCTTAGCCCCGGGGAATAAAAACACATATGTTAAGACATATAATCACCCACTTCTAGTTAAGATAGCTCATTCCCAGTCCTTCTAGTAGAGCAACCTGCTGCATATGAAATACAAAAGGAAGTACATAAATAATGATGGTAATAATAATAACTAAGATAAATCCATTTAAGAATATGTTATCTTCTTGGGAGCTTGTCACCACACATGTATGTTATGATGTACATATGTGTGTGTGAAACATGTTTGCCCACACTGTAAGCGGTTGTTGCGCGGCTGTCGACATCACAGTGAACCGGTGCTGTCACTGTCTAGAGGAATGTAAGAAGCGTCCTTTTAATTTTATTTTTAGGTCGCTCCTTTAATAGTGTTAGGGGGTTAATAGGTTTCTTTCAATGACTAATAAACCAATGAACAAGAACGAAATAAACTCTGTGGTATTAGCAGTCGTATTGTTGGAGCTGTGGGTCGATTATTTATCCGAACTGTTTTTTGAGCCGTCAGCCAAGTGGACTCATCGTCATCCTTCTTTCATGTCAGAGCCGGGCAGAAGCTCAGACTTGGTTCACATGAGCAACGCAGATCCAGCACATTGGAACCATTCACACCAGGTCGGGATTCTTCTCAGGTCGTCTCCATTCGATTAAGTGTTATTCTGTTTTAGTTTTTTTATCTCCGTCTCCTTTTAACTGAAATGTACACGTCCTCAAACTGTTATTTATTCTTGTTTTCCAGGATTAGCCGTTTGAAAAGAGCATCTCCATGTGACACAAATTGGGATAATGAGATAACAGGGTTGAGTACTAGAAAGCCTTCGGGAAAGCCACACCCCTCTGTTCTGTTTGGATGACAGAACAAGTTTCCATCCACACATTGATCCCAGTCTGCATTAGATTACACACAGGACACAATAAACATGGATAACACGTCGCTAAGATCTTTTCTGGGCAGGCACCACAGTATTTAGTTGAACTGTTGCACCTTCATACTCACACCCGGACCACTGAGGTCAACCCAACCTGATGCTTCTGCATGTCCCGAGGTCTCGGTTCAAAAATAGAGGTGGACGAGGCTGAATCTAATCTCAGATGTTTAAATCGCTGCTAAACACCGACTTTTTCTAACTGACTTTCAAGTCACGTTACATTTGAGACCTTGTTTTCATCTGCTTTTGTGCGAAATTTTGTTAAATAGTTATGATTTAGTTTTATTCTCAGATTTATTTCTTAGTATTAATGTATGGATGGATTTTCATTTTATCAAAAAGTCACAACACATGAAAATACAGATACACGCTGCCACACATCAGTGGTGATGGAACTACTACTTTTTGGAGTTGTGACTTTTTGCAGCTCGTGTGTCGTCAAATTGATGAGAAAAAAAGGGGATGAGACTTTGCACATGTTTTTTCTATTTGCACAAAATGTTGAAAAGTTACTGGGTAGCCAAAATCAGGATGATCCCTCATGTGGAGGAAGTATACACTTTACAGATTAATTGAGACAACAAATCCTGCAGAAATCCCTTTGCTTCTGAGCTGGGATACAAAGTGTAACACAGCGGTGCACTGCCACGTGTTGGGCGTGGTCAGGGAGTGGTGTTACACCTGTAACCACACCCAACGCATTTCACTGCAAATCTTTGAAAGGGCCAAAGTGGTTGGACGGTGATCTATGACTTATTCTTTTTTATCGAACTCTGTTCACGCAAAACCCTCGACACATAAAACAATGCTTCTCTTGTGTAAGTCCAAATGAGGTATGCACCGTATGCTCCACATGTGATCTCCCTTTTCCTCTGAGCTGTGTGTTGTATGTTGATGTCCGTCCTCATGAGTGAGGGCATGTTCGAGAGTCCAAGGGATGCTGAGCTTTGTAGCTGGGATATATAGCCGTCTGAATATAAAGTGACCTGCCCACTCCAGTCACACCACTGCCTCCAGCTTCCTGCCCCAGCGCGGGTCACATTCTGCTCTAATTTTATAAAGCACATGAGCGACAGCGCTCGACAGACACCTTTTGGTCTCAGGCTGCGAACAGGCTGCTACGCTGCAGGTAACGTTGGTTTTACTACCTTGTCCTTATTCTGTTTTGCTTTCTGGACATATGCAATTCATCTTTTATGTCTTTGTGTCTGATCGTTTCAGAGGTCTGATTTTATTCCTGTAAAACATCTGCATTGTGATGTTTAGGTTTAGAGGATTTTTTTTAGAGCTTCTTGTGCAGGTTTTGGATTGATTGGCCTTTATCTTCTAGAACGAGAAATGTTGTGATTTCAAAGAATGTCAATTTAAGGGATTGAGTTATACGAGCCCTATAGGGATGATGCAGGGTTAAAGGGGTAAATGATTGACAGAGGTGTACAGATGTTGGAGAGAGGGATAAGAAGGGTTTCTTACGATAGGTGTACGAATGGGCACATGTATTCTGTAGGAATTTATACAAGTTTTCATAGAATTATAGAGACAGAGGATTCAGAGGTGTCAAATCCATTCATTCATTTATTCATTCTAGAAATATTTGTGCTTCTCAGTTTTATTCACAAAATACCTGCTTACTTTCTACAGAGATTCTCACAATGACTTAACAGCCAATGTCCAGTCAATAGCAGCTTGAGAAGCATTTATCAATCGAATCAGACTTTATTCATGTGGTGCCTGAAGTGCAATGATGCAACACAATTTGCTTAAAAATACAGGTGCAATACAGCAATAGAGTGCAATGTGCAATGAGCAATAAAATGAAATAACATACCTGAGTGATCCATTGGGAGCAGACATTAAAAAACGTGTCTGATTCAAGGGAAAGAGGAAAGACTTGATGTCTTTACATTTGTTGAAACCGGGTGGCTCTCTTCCAAGACTTGATTTTCAGAGGTTGAATGAAATATCAAACAGGCAACTTTTATTTTATCTCATATTCCCAAAGAACCTTATCTATACTGATAGTGTTTGACCCACTGGAAATTAAAGATATTACAATTTGTTCTACGCTTTTTCAGCACTTTACTTGCTGCTTTCCTTCTCTTCCATTCATCCCTCCTTCTTCTTGCTCTTTCTCAGAGCTCTTTCTTCTTTGAGCCAGTAAATCAGATTTAAAAGTCACATCATGCACATTAATATTTAAGTTGAAGGTATTGTTGTATGGTACTCAATTCAATTTCCAGGGTATCTCAGACGGGTTTAATTCTGTACCTCGTACATCATTGCGGTGTCAATTTATCAGACCATGTGATCCGCTGTAGTAATTTCTTAAGAAATAATATAATAAGTCATCTCTCCAATTCCAGAAATGCCATCCGAGTTTTAAAATGTCATGAGATGATTGATCTTGTGCATATTTTAAGGAATGTTTCAGTGGAATTATTTTAATGTCATTGTTTATTTTTTCTGTGAGACAGGCCAGAGGAGTCAGAGAGGAGATTTTGGTCAACATGGCTGAACGCTGCGACTGCACAGAGTGCAAGGAATCCTTATACGGCCAGAAATACATCCTGAAGGAGGAGGACCCGTACTGCATCAAGTGCTACGAGGCACTTTTCTCCCACAACTGTGAAGGGTGCCAGACGCTCATTGGCTGCACCAGCAAGGTAATATTTGTTAAATTTCCTTTGCACCTTTCTCTTTCATTTCAATTGTTATGTTAATCTGAACGGAAAAGATATGGAGTCACATTAGTCACGCATAGAGTCATCTTCAGGTCAAAATTTCACTTTGTCCAATATGCAATTCAAGTGAAATGAGATTTTGATATAAAGATGGACGACATGCAGTTGCACTCAACAGTCCTCCTTTCGTTTACAACCAAACCAAGCATTCTCTCCTCCCATTGGCCCTCCAGGATCTGTCATACAAGGAGCGCCACTGGCACAGCGAATGCTTCCTCTGCGTCACGTGCAGCCGACCTCTGGTGGACCGGCCCTTCGCCTCCAAGGATGACATGCTGATGTGCACCGACTGCTACAGCAACAAGTACTCTGCCAAGTGCAACATGTGCCTGAACACCATCATGCCAGGTGAGGAGAGAAACAGAGCAAAGAGGGAACTGCAAGGTTAGGTTGGGTAAACATGGTGAGAATCATTTGATAATGTGAGAACCATCTTCCTCCACTCACCAGGCTCTAAAAAGATGGAGCACAAGGGCAACAGTTGGCACGAGACCTGCTTCTCCTGCAACCGCTGCCAGCAGCCCATCGGCACCAGGAGCTTCGTCCAGAAGGACGCCAGCAACTACTGCATGCCCTGCTACGAGAAGCTGTTCGCTCTGCAGTGCGTCCACTGCAAGAAGGTACAGCGACGGCTCACTGTGATTTACACTCTCACCACTCACATGAAGCTCTGGCTGCATTTATGTCTCGCAACCAACTCCAGAAGGACAGAGAAATTAAAAGTCACGGATACATGCATTGGAGCTCTGCATCTTTAAAGGAGCTGCACTATAACAGCAATAATCTTTGTTAAATCCACATTTAGAGCTTCCAGATTACATAGAGGAATTATTGTTTGAATTATGGTTTATTTTACATCTGTTATGTGGATATGTGCTTTCATAACAGATATAAACTGTGCTATCTTATAACAGTGAAGAGAAATATACGAAAGGTCCAGTCACCAGCTTGATGATTATCATGGTCTTCATCAGGGGATAGAATTTGTTAAGTTGTCAGTTGCTTGAACAGAAACAGATCTCCCTCCCTTTTAAAAAATGTTTTAGTCGTTTTCAGCTCTTGTATTTTAAACAGTGCTTTCTTTTTGCTCTATATTGTTTTTAATGCCACTGAACAGCCCCTTGAATCTACCTCTGTGTATGAAAAGTGCCTATCATGTCTCTAACTTCCAGCCCATCACCACTGGAGGGGTGAACTACCACGACCAGCCGTGGCATAAGGAGTGCTTCGTCTGCATCGGCTGCAAGGAGCAGCTGGCCGGCAAGCGCTTCACCTCCCGGGACGACTTCACCTACTGCCTTGACTGCTTCTGCAACCTGTTTGCCAAGAAATGTGCCTACTGCACCACCCCCATCAGCGGTAAAGTCTCACCTGCGGTTGTGTCCCATGTGGCACCCTGTCTCTTTATTATACTATCTCTTATCGATTCAGTCATTTAGAGGCATGTAATTCTGAGCAGGTGTAACTGCTGCATGGATCAAGGTTTAGACAAGATCATAATGCACAACTTAACCATTAGGACTTTTTTTGTATTGCCACTTCGTAAATCGTATACTTTCCAGGAAACACTAATTTGAATTGCCCCTCTCTGCCTAAATCTGGACTTTGAACGGCATTAACCTTGAGGTAACGCAGTCCACACTCCAAATTCCCAGGTTCAACATCATTACTGACTAGTTTGCTAGACTTACTGACGCTCCTGCAGAGTCACAGATAGTACAGTTATACAAATGTTTCCTGAGGCCGTGTACAGGGCCAATCAGGACTAAACTGAAACCTGTGTGAACCCGAGCAGAGACTGCAATGTAATTGTAGGAATGAGGGAAATAACAGCGCTGTGTAACTGCTGCATGCTTTAAGTCATCTGACACTAATGATAAGCAAAATGTTTTCAGGTGAGTTGCCATTGAAACAGGATAAAATGAGTTAAAAGTGCACGTAGAGAAGTGCAGATTAATGACACTGCACCGTCCTGGGGTCACATGCTTCCCTCTGCATCCTGTGTATCCAATCAGCATCAATTACAGGATTATTGCATTACAGAGATCATGAGACGCGTCTCTCCGCTTTTGTCGCAGGCCTCGGCGGGAGCAAGTACATCTCGTTCGAGCAGCGCCAGTGGCACATCAAATGCTTCAACTGCAAAAAGTGCAGCGTGTCCCTGGTGGGCCGGGGTTTCCTGACGTGCAAAGACGACGTCCTGTGCCCCGACTGCGGCAAAGACTTCTGAGTGAACTCCGGAGCTGGAGGAGCCAATCAGAGAGCATTAGTACTATTCTCCTAACCCGATCTTTGTTGCCTTATCTTGCATCATTTAGTGGTTTCTCACACATTAACCAGTTCCCGCTGCTGAGTGTGTTTTTCTGCATGCGCTGATGATCCTGTGTTTTATATTAATCAGCTGAAGCCTTCATTCCAAAATGCAGTTTTTCCTGTTTTATTAGTTTCTTCAAATCTTTAAATTGTATATCCTCATTTGGAATGAACGTTTATAAGTGGCATAAAAACAGCCAATATTGATAGATATTAAGATCTTAATAAAAGCTCCTAAAGTTGTTTTAATTGATGGCACTGTGGTATCAATTTCTCTTAACAAAGTCGACTACTAATCCAGTTTCTTCTAATTACATACGTTCTCTATGATAGAATCTAATCTGTTAGGCACAATAAAGATTTTTTGATTTGATGAACGCCCTCTCTCGCTCGATGATTTGATTTGTTGCTGAAACAGAAGCCTTCTCTTGCGCCGGAGATAATGAGGACATTGTGCATGTATGTATCATAACTGTGAACACTCTCTAGTAATAACACAAAACTTTCAAAAGTCCACTGTGTCACTCTCATAAAAAGAGACCGTTAAGTAAATGGCTCAATTGATTGGTAATAAGTATTTTATCAGTGCTTTCTAGGCCAGTTGTAAGGCTTCAATAACAACTTGTTTTGGGTTGTCAAGCTGCAAGCTTTTTTATTATAATGCGGTTGCATGGTGGTATAAATATGACAGAAGGCCTAAAGGGTCATGGGGTTTTCTCACTGATTAAAAAGCCACCAAGTCTGCAGTTAAACGTGTCCCCAAAAGAGGGATTGTATCAATTATTCTGCAGTTTAAATGTTTAATAAGATTAAGTTGCTCTTAATAATGGCCTATAAGTTATTTATAAATCTTGAATAAATTATTTATTATCTTTTAATAAAGCCATAGGACACAAGTCAAAGACAGTGCTCACCTTCGAGCATTGGCACATTTTCTTTCAAATCTACTGAAGCAGTAAAAAATATATATAAATGACAAATTATTCTTGAATAAAGACCCAGACCACTAGTATCTGTTGCTGTTTCAAGCAGCAACATTAATGATAACTTATCATTCACAAATAAAGATTTAATATAAAGAAATAAAGACTCAGACCACTTGGTTTCATGCACGAATAAAGATTTAATATGAAGAAATAAAGACCCAGACCAATAACTTCATTATTAACATTATTAATATTGCTGCTGGAAACAGCATCAATTCTTTATAGCTGCCTGTCCATCTTGGATACTGTCCACCGACAACTAATATTAATATTCAGCTCCATCCAGTCAATGGCTGTAATCGGGAAAGTGTACTTTGAGTATTACAGTAGAAGTATTACAAGTAAATATAAAACATTTGGCCCTGAAAAGAAGTAATACTCAGTAAAATAGCTCATATTATATAATAGTTTGGTACCAATGGGCAAAGATCGTCTCTTGTTTCAGTAACTGGAGGAATAATACAAAGAGCTCCCACTCTGCCCAATTTCAAGATATGACCTCCCTCCTATAGTGGAGATTAAAAAACACAAAATCAAAATTTCGTCTGTTAGGAGTCATCGCTGTTCGGAGACGATCTTTGGTTAGCGTACCGGATGTGGGCAGCAGGTGCCACCGGAAGTGTGCTCGTCCATCCCTGCCTGCAGAGAAAAAGAAGCTAGCGGCTCTGAATCGCCACAAAACCCATTGATTCATCGCAGCAAAAGAGAAACCACTGATAATGTAAGACGTGTTTCTTGTGTTTTCACTCTTGAATCTTCGCCTGTCTACCTTGGAATTGGCGTCGTCGCGGTGCAGAACGAGGGCATCGCCTGAAAGCCACTGCGGCAGCTACATAGGCGGCTAGCTAGGTTAGCATGGCTTTGTTAGCCACCTTGCTAAGCAGAACTACACCGTTGAGAAGACGAGAGGAAGATGCTCGTGGGGTGTTTCTTTCCAACAGCGTGTGTTCGTATTAATATATCGACATTATGTTTATAGACAAACTATAATTTAACACTTTCACCGTTTTTTAAATGCTCCCTCTGCAAAGATGTGCAAAAAAAAAATCTGGGTGATGTCTGCAAGTGGTCTGCTAATATATTGAGTTTCTGTCACTCGTGCATCTGCAGGATTTAGTTTTATCTGCCTTGGATTATTTTATTTATTTATTTGCAGCATCTTTACTGCAGCTCTGTCGATGGGAGATCGCAGACAGGCCGCTGGGTTTGGCCAAGGCCAGACTCCGTTAGGGGGAAAAGGGATGATCTAAGGTGTGGGATCTTCTGTACAGCAAAGGATCCCCCCCCCGCCCCACCCCGAATAGTTTATTCTCTTCACTTCTCTGTCATCTCTGGTGGAAAAAGAAATTCTCTAAAAAATAGTTTATTTCTTTTCTGCAACATGTGGTATTTTCTAGATTTATTTAATTTGAAAGAAATGTATAAAAACGCTCGACACGATCTTGATTAGTGTTTTTTAAATGTGTTTGACAACATAGCTATTGTTTAATAGTTGGATTATTTTGTGTCCACAGCTGAAATGAGCACCGCCCTGCCCAACCACAGAAAGACCAAGCCTGGAGGTAAGTCCTCTCTTTTTAAGGTTATTTAGAGACGGCATGTAAAGTATGTCAACAATGTCATTAAACAATTCAACCCTACACATATTCTAATGCATTTAAACCTTTTTGTGGCTCCATCGCCTGTGATGCACTTGTAAAAAAAACTGTAAAACTACGACATTTCTTATAGAAAAACATCCGAACCATAAAGTACATGCTGTGTACTGTGGCTTTGAACCATTATTTTGCTTACAAATGAAGGGTAAGCAAAGCAAGCAGATGTAATTCTTATTTCTTTGCAGGCATAAAGCCCAGTGCTGTAACCAACAGCGCGTCTGGGCCGACCTCCCAGATTCCCGGACTGTCCCAGAGTGCTGACGAAAGCACTCCGGCGGAGAGGACCAGCGGACGCCGAGTTGGGATATTTGCGTCCGACTCGGAGTACGTCAAGCTTGCAAAGCAGGGAGGACACAAAGGTAAAGGATACTTAATACTCTAAATTTGTACATTTCTATTATTACCTTGTGCGTTGGCTTTTATAGTTTCTTAAATGTTCATAATTGCAGTGTTTGTATACATCTTTTTAATATTGTTTCCCCCCCCCCTGCAGGGCTGTTGAGTCATGATGTTGATTCTGAGGAGGTTGATCCGGTGAAAGCCTACAATCCAGCCAGCTGGTTTGGAGACAATGAGACAAAGAAGTAAGAAGACACTGAAATAAGCAAATGATGAGGATGTGTCGTCTCATGTTCAGACGATGGGTTTGTGCCGTAGAATGAGAGCTTAAGTGTTTGTTCAATAGAAACTAGTCATCAAGGAGAAGACATGAAATTGATTGTCTGACGATCTTTCTTTTCTCATGAGCCAGCTGGAGTTGTAAAAAATGCCTCTTGATGCAGCGTAGAGCACTTTAAGACGTTTCCCACCGAAGCAGTAAATTCACATCGTATGTCACCGTGGTTTTGTGCTTACAGTGGAAGCAAAGCAACGTCTCCCGACAGCCAGATGAAGGGGGGCAGCCTGCCTCTGGCTGCACCGTTTGGCACTGATAACAGTTCGTCCTGGGAAAGAGAGGCTGATAGCTTTTCCAATGATAAAGATAAGGTGAATGGACCAAAGTAGTCACCCCCCCAACATGGCCGCCATGCCAATATCCTCCATCTTTTATTAATTTAGTTTTTACCATCACCTCTCCTTTTATTTTCACATTATTTTGCTCCATCGCCGCATTTGCATTTTCGTTAAATTTCATTTGGGTTCAATGCTCTGCTGGTGCTGTGGCTGTCTGGTAATTTTGGGTTAATATTGATTTAACTTTCAGGTAAGTGATGCTTTGAAAGGACCTGATAAAACAAGGCATTTATTTAAGGCCCTATAATACAATCTTCTTATTTTACTTCATATTAATGTTTCTAAAGTTTCTCTTTTATAAAAAAAAAGGTTAATTCCCTTAATATTTTTAATATATCTTGCAGAGGAAGCTTCTCCAAGAAGCAGTAGCAGGTCGAATGTCGATTTTGCAAACCATGATTGCAAATCTAGTGCAGTATAAGAACGTTTACATGAGAAAATAATATATGAAAAGCACCAATATTTGCCTTTTCAAGAAAATAAAACCTGGATACAGCATATTTATCAAATCTTTAAGGGTAAAATACATGATGTAAATAATTTGTTGATGTTGGTGCTTGAGAGCAAAGTGAGAGAATATGAATTTATGTTGTTTGTTGTTGCTGTTTTGGTTTAAACAGTTTCTTCACTCATCTTCATTGCATGACTCATTTCCCCTGAAGTTGTCCTCATCATCTCATCATCCGCTGTATCACTTCGATATTGTTTTTATTTAACCTAAATATTTGACAGTAGAGTGACTCAGTCTTGCTGTGATTCTGCAGCGTAAAGGTCCGAATTGTCCTCATGTGAATTTGTTGTTTAACGATAAGAGTTTTGTTAACGCTCTCATCCTGCAGATGTCTCCTGATGATGCTGCCGATCAGTTGGAGGATCTGTCCTTAGGCGGCAGTCACAAGAGAACGTGAGTAAATCTCTTATTGTCCGTCTTTGAACAATATTAAACATCCAAATGTGATTTACATTTATTTTTGGGTCATTTGTTCACCTAAGGGCAAAGTAAAAAACCTCGGACACACGTATACAGTTTGAGTGAAGTCACAGTGACGGTGCTGTCTCCTGTCGCCCATTCAGGTGTTATGATAAGAGGGCTCCGCCAGTCAGCATGACCAAGCTGCTGAGTCATGGTTATGTGGAGGAGAAGGATAAGTCTCCCAATGACGACGATGCCTCAAGTACGACACTGTTTGTTTACTGGTTCAAGAGAAGAGATGATGTGTTCGCCAATCCTGTTGTGCAAATTGAAGTCACACACATGAGAAATACCTGAAAAAAATTTAAAATAAATTGTTAATACACAGATTTATCTTCTTTGAACATTTTAAAAGCCACCAATCAAACATATTTAACACCATTTTGCCTCTTGAGGCTAAAAATCTACTTGAATATCTCTCATGTTAATAAGAAACACAAGAAATGACTCCAATGTGCACAAGTTGGTTGTTTGATCATAGAAAAAAAACATTATTTAAAACATTTTAAATATTGAATTTATTTTTGCTTCAAATGTTGATTTGTGCGTTTTTGTTTTCGCTTTCTAGGTGTGACCTCAGAACAGACCAGCACCATCGTGACGGAGGACGTGGACGTGGACGATCTGGAGTAGTGTGCACAGGTCCTCACCTTGAGGGAGAAGGGGGGTGTCGTCCTAACACTGGTTCATGGTGTCGCAAATCCACGAACACGCCACTCCGCCCGTCACGGGATTCACTCACATTAATTGTACATCCACTGACTCTTAGGTTTTGTACTCATGTTTATGCAAAAGGTACCGTCCTATATGTTTTGCTTTAATTTATAAAAAAGGAACTCACACAGGTTTCGTTGAGTAGACGTGTCGGTGCTCGCAGTATATTTTTCCGTTCAGTGTTGTCGTTTCTCGGTTTGAAAGACGAGTTGTGCACAGGGCAGGAAACTAACATTTTGGTTTTGTTATTTTACCAGCTAGTTAAATTTAAAGAGACAGCCTCACCCGCTTAATTCTAGACTCTCGTGCGTTTCGCCGGTGGCTGTTGTTAGTTTCCCTCCCTGGTTGTATGAAGTTCGAGTTAGTGAATTTTTATGAAGTGTTTGTGCTAATGAATTGTGGTGCCAGTGACGTGAAACATATTTTGTTTTGATCAAGGGCTCCTGCTTTATGAAGGAATGTCCGCGGTATGCGTGTTTTTTCGGCTGCGGCGGTGGATATGATCATTCGTTGAGACCGCAACCCCCGCAGCCATGACCACATGCCAAAGGGCGTACTGATGGCGAAAGCTGCCGCGGTTTGTGTGGTTGAAAAAGGTCCAAACATGATTTTTCGGTTGCTGCTCTGCAGAAGGTTGCTCTTCTCTTCTTTTCCCAAAAAATCTTGTTTTTTTTTTTTTATTGTGAAACGTGCAGTAGCATAATCTTTTTGTGCAAGCTGCGTTTTTGTGAATCATTCTTGTCCCCCCCTCCCCCCAAAAACAAGTGCATTCAAAAAATCTGGAAAAAAAGGAACAAATTGCTCGAAAAACTCAAGTGACGTTTGCCAGTTCCAATAAGAAAAACCAGCAGGTGCTGCAAATTCAATTCTCTCATCAGTGCCTATAAATTAGGAAGCTCATCAGTAAGTCAATAACTGTGCCAACCGCTGGATGCTGGTCCAGATATGTCAGACGCCTGCTAACGATAGAACTAGATTTGTTGCGTTCTGCATGTTTAAAACGTCGCAGTTTTCCGCAGCCTCGCGCAACAAGGGATAAAGCATTCTGGGAAGTTGTCGGAAAGAAACCGCCTTCTGCAGGCCCACGACCCAAAAATCAATCCCAGTGTAATTCCCTGTGAAGATAGAGGAGGTTTTTGAAAAAGTGAGTTCTGAACATGCCAACCAAGCAGTTTTTTCCCTGCTCACATGCAGTGTTTTGACCTAGTAGACACCAGTAGGAGAAGTTAGTTAATGCACAGCCTGGTCCCAGCAAACCCTCCATCTCATGACTGTTTATCTGCCTGATAAACATTTTATTCTGTTCAGATTAGGGAGTTTAATTTAAGCTGCATCATATTCTGCATATATAAACAAAAACAAGCACGGGTAAATCTGAGCACTGCAGCAGCTGCGTGGGTACGACTCCAGCCCGGACTGTTCGCTGCATGTCATCTTCAGTCTCTTGTTTCCTGCTTTTCCACTGTCACTTACCATAATAAAGGCAAAAACGCCAGAAAAAAAACAAAAGAAACTTCACAACCAAACTTTGCAGCAGTGAAAAATACATTTCCTGGTGTTTGAGTGGTCACAAACAATATGACAATAGAGTTTGTGGTTTGATTCGTGCCATAGTCCTCACACTTTTCCCTTATTTCCTGTCTGTCTCTGTCCTATCAACTTTCAATGAAAATGCAAACATACGCCAAGCTAAATGGGTGCATTAAATTACTAAATAAAAGCCAAATTCAAGAAAAAGGCCTTAAATTAACATATCTTTTTAAAAAAACACTTAAGATTAATGGTGTCTCACTAATATAAGCCAGTTTAAAACAAAAGCAACTCAAGTGATCACATTATCAATCACATATATTCTCAGAGGAGGAATAAACTATCAGGTTGATGCCACTTTTACAATATCCTCTATTTTAAGTCGAGAAATAGATCCTGGGACATATGGACTGAACACGGAATTAGCATCAGTCTTATATGTTTAGGATATATAAAAATACTTTACGAATAGTAAGAAATTAACTGATATAGAAACAAAAATAAATTCTACCGAGAATTTAAATGACACATAAACCAATGCAGACGACAAGGATGCATGAACAATCGTTAACGGCAGGTTTATTTGTGTTTATTGCCAAGATAAATGCAAAAAGGAAATGGCAAATAATAGGATGTTCAGTATCTGCAGGTCTTAAAAAGCCCTGAATTTACTTTGCTTCAGAGCACATTTAAAAAGAGTCTTAAATGTTTTCCCGTTGTCTACTGACGGCTGTCGTTGTAGTCGTTTAAATCTTGTTTCTGGCTGCCACGAGATGTTTTATATCTTATTTTTTGTGAAGCACCATCACAACTTGCAGCCAACACTCACTACTGCTGCTACAGTAGCGAGGAGGCTCATCTCCTCAAGGGCACGCGCCAGTTTTTTGACAAAACTTGAATAATTTAATCGTTTCAAATGGTTGTTCCATTTTTAGGTTCGGTTTCCTTGAATACGATCAACTACAGCACGAGGAATTGTATTTATACTCTGCTGAAAACGGTGCAATATAAAGGTACTGATAATCATTCCCCCCTGGTTCTTCATACTTTGCGCTGTATGACTGAAAAATACGTATTAAATTCAGTTTAATGTGCTTCTGAAAACTTCTTAAAAAGTATTAAATGAGTTGAACCCTACCGAAACCTCTGGTGTTAGAGATGTGGCTTTTGAAACACTTTGACCTTTTGTGTTACTGAAAAATTAATAGTGGTCAAAGCGGTCAAGTAAATCTAACCCCCAAACTTTGAAGTTTAATGTGGAGCCCTGCTCTATTGCAGAGTTGGCCTCAGTGTCTCCAACTCCTCCTCGGCTGCTTGCTTATGCGATTGCACTTTGATTGACAGTTTGGCCTTGAGTCCTCTAACAGTTCTTTTTGAAAAGTAGCTCCGAAAACCAACGCGCGACACTAAAACTCCTAATCCTGCCGGGACGTTTGTCTGGTGAATGAAACGCTCTTAAATTGAAAAGGACGGGGGATGTATTTGGGTCTAAGATTTTAAGCTCCGAAGTTTGTCCCGATAAATCCAAACCCATTCACCGGCCGCGTCTCGAAACGATGCAGCAGTAACACACACTCGTTGGAAACGGCTTTAGTTGATGTGTCATGTTCAGCACAACAGTGTTTGTCACTTTTCTCCGCACAATATATTTAAGCAGCGATGCATAATTCATGTGTATTATCTGTAGTATTAAAAGAAAGTGTTCTAAAACTATAGACGCTTTACTGTGCTTAGTGACACTTTATATTATTTAGCAGTACAAGGAATGGAAAATGTATCATCTTTGGTTATTGTTTGCTTCTAAGAAGAATACGTACAGTATTTATGTTTTAAAACGTAATCCTCCTCCTCCCTGTGAGTTGGTGCCGTTATCAGTTTATAAACCAGTAGTGGGAACCTTTTATCGGCTTAACTTTGCAAAGTCCTCCCCTGAAGTCACATTACTCTTTTACCTGCAAGTGTTAAAACTCTCCTCTACCAGAGAGAGAAGATTGTGTTCGTAGTGAGAAAACAAATCCACCAGATGCACCTCAATGTAAGACCAAGCTCAATTTGATGACTGCACAAAGACTCTATATTATCATTTGAATAAATGGGCATGTGCATGTAAATGTGTCCTGTTTTTTCTACAACATGAAGGAACGTGTTACTCAGTCGTAGAGGAAATTGTACTTTCTAGATTGAAGTTACTTTATTTAAATTCTGGGAAATTGCTCATCAACAGTTTAACTCTGAGTTGAGGCACATCATCATATTTACCTAAAGAACTACCCTGTTTTCTTCAGGAAAACTAAGTTAACAGTGAATTAAATCAAAAAATCAGATCAGGGCTTCAAATGTACTCGCAAGTGAACAGAAATTAACAGTTAAAGCAATTACAGAATTCCCATAAAGGGGCAGTTCACTCAAATTAGTACGTTAAAAATGTCTCATACCTAAATTGTTTTTTCAAATGTTTCGTGCAAATCCTGAAAAAAACTGTTTATAATGATTCAAATAAAATAAGTTTATCGTCCACTGAAAAAGTTGCAGATTAATGTTTTGTATCGATGGAGTAATCAATGAAGCAACTAATCATTTTGTTATAATTATGAATTGGTGTCAAATTTCTGATTATTAATGTATTTCAAAACTTGGACATAGTTTTTGGCCTAAAAAGCCTGTAACTATATAAAAAATTAAAATCTCTATCTCAACTTTTATGTCCAAAATGACAAACTTTAAACAACTTTAAAAATAAATATATTCCAATTGTTCACTCCACATTATGTTAGCTGGTATGTTGACCTAGTATCTCATCATTTTGGCTCAATATCCTTAGCTTCTTTCTAATAATTCCAAACTTAAAGAAAAAATCTTGGCACAATTGCGCATGCATGCGTTTGACACCATTTCCACCGAAGTGGATGTGCCACCTAAACTCTGCCGTCACATCTCCTATCGGGAAGCCCAGAAGGATCAGTCGGGCTCTTTAGCAGTGTAGATCACGCGCACGCGCAGGCACTCACGCACGGCCGCCGTTGCAGGCTGCATCCTCCCTCTCCAGCAGCAGCTCCTGTGCGCGCGGAGCTGCGTCTCCTCCTGCAGCCACCGCGTGCAACGGTGCATCGGCGGATGATCGATTCCTGTATCGTGGGGGGGAGGAGAGAGAAAAATAACAATCCACAGCCGCATGGTGACGTCACGCCGCTGAAAGGTAATCGTGGCTGGGCGTGTTGGTTGATGGGAGGGAGGGGAGGGGAGGGGAGATGTGGTCGGGTGCCGCGCGGACGCCAGGGGTAGATGGGTGCATTGAACCCCCCTCCTCCTCCACACGCACACGAGGAAAATAAACACTCGGGTGTGATATAGGCTGCTGCGCGAGGTGTGCGTGGACGTGCACGCGGCTGTTTCGGCTGTTTGTTTTTGTTGATTCGTCGCGTGGGGAGTGTAGCGGCTGTCACGGCAGCCCGCGGGCGGAGGATGGATGCGTAACGGGACGGATCGAGCCAGCTGTGGCCTGCTTCCGACGGCAACATCTGGCCGGTGAGTCGCGGGCGGCTCGCTTTTTTTTTCTCGCGCGGGAGGCTTCGGTTCGAGTCCCGCTCTCCAGCCCCGTGAGTCGCTGTGACCTCGTCCTTGGCTGCCGGACGGCGGCTGAGTGATCGATGTGCGCGTTTGACTGACTGACAGGCTGCTGCGTGTGACATGTGATGGAGGCTCATATGAGGCTGTGGATGTGATGGAGAGAATGAACGTGACATGCTGGGCAATGCATTCAGTGCGGGGTGCATGCAAACCTGCAAATGCAATGCATGAGCTATTACTGTTACTACTGTTTGTGCCATTGCATGCATCACTGGGGGGTTAAACCCCCACTTGATAGCCTCAGGAGATTAAATATATGCATGTATATAGATATATATATATAAAGCACAATAATCTTATCATTGAGCCTCCTTATGAATCCCTATAGAAATCAATACTACAGGTGCACGTGAGTCTCCTTATAGGAATATTCTAGTGCTATAGGAAGGTCACAGGGGTGTAAGAGAGCTTTAAAAACAATCTCACCCAGTTTAAGGTCAAAGTGAATCCCTGCTGGATTATCATAGTGGGTGAAACACAGTATGGTCACAACATGGTAAACACTCAAAGCTCCCAGTGATTCTCTGTGCATTGTTTCTCCTCCTTGTCCACATCCTGACCCGCTTGTAGTCCTTCTGCAGGGTCAGAGAGGGCGCCTCTGCAGCCAGCCGGCCCCTGACTGTCGCGGGGGGGAAGAGGTGGAGGAGATGGAGGAGGGGGACGTGGAGGGGGAAGGGCCCATGGCGGTCAGAGAGGGGCCGGGCGACCACAGCCTCCTGCCGGACACCAGCAGCACGACCACCACCAACCTCCTGGCGTCTGTCAAAGAGCAGGTAAGGAGGCACCTCTCCTGGTCTCACTCTCCTCTGATCTGTGCTGCTGATTCCGCGGCTGCGCTCTTTACCTTTCCCCCGAATCAAGGATCTTATCTTGTGCAGGATGTAATCCACGTGTCCTGCTCTCCCTGAGACCCCACTGCACACCAACACCCGTCTAATTTACGAGGCTACATTCCCAAGGGCGGGTGGGGAAGGTTGCGAATGACAGATAAAAAAAAATGCAGGGCTGCATTTGTAAAACGTGCTTTGTAACAAACTGCATGTTGTTAATATTTACGGTATTTAAACTTTGAATGATTACAAAGCAATCAGCCATCATGAGACAAAGGGCCCCTGGACTCTGGTGCGAGGCCCCCTCATGTCTCTGTAGTGTCTCTGTCGTCCTCCCTGTCATCATTCTGTGGTCATTTTCAGCCTCGATGCGCCTGTTTGGCATCTCTTTGTAGTCATTTTTAGATCGAAGCCTGTGACTCACCCAAATTTACCGAGCAAATCCGAGTATTATCTCCAGATGAGACCAAAAAATGCGACGGGTCTCCGGGCTGAACCGGCGGAGGCGCCCATAATTGTGGACACGGTGGATTTGCAGAGAGACGACTTGCAGCAGATCACATGAGGTCACCAGATGATTTTTTTTTTATCATCCCTGCGTGAATTGGAGCTTTATATGAACCGACAGCGCCGTTATCAAAGTGTGACTTAGTTCTTGTTTATCACACATTCCAGTTGCAGTTTTCGTCTTCTGGTTCTGATTAAACCGAAGCATCCCCCCCAAAAAATGTTCTCTGTAGATTCGGTCTTCTACAGTAACACGCTGTAAAGTTTAATTAATGCCTCAGAAACACTGACACATCGGATTGGAGCGTGGAACATTGATATGAACTAACAGCCAGAGATGTTTTCTGCCACTAACTTTTTTGGGTATTGAGGCTAGAGACACTCGCAGCCTCCGTCGCTGTTATTTTTATGTTTCTGCTTTTCTCTGAGTCAGTCTGTTCCCCCTGTTCTCAATAATGCCTGGACAGTGGCCATGTTCTCAACTTAGTCCCCCGGTGTGTGCCTCTAAATCAGGTGCACGGCTATTTAAAGAAAGAAGGCTCTGACTCTTTAAATCTGCAATTGCTTTTCTGCAAACGGACAAAAAATGTGGCTTTTTCTGACGTCTCCTCTGGCGTGAAACTAAGGGAAGGGTCGTTTCAGCTTCCTTGATTTCTGCTGTGGTTCTCGCTGAACACAGCGGGAGCAGCTCTGTCACCCCTCGATCGCACCTCGCTGCCTCAGAGTCTCTCTCTCTCTGCAGCTGGAAACGTTTCTCATTTCACCTGAATGCATGACTGACGCATCGGTTTCCTGCAGATGCAGTGTGCTGCAGAGCAGGAGTTGCAGTTGCTGGATGTATTTGTTGTTTTGTGGTCTGCTTTCCCCCTCGTGATGGAAACACACAGAGCTGTACAGCGTTCATGCAGAAGCTGATTATTTCAACGTCTGTATGTTTTTCCCATCAATCCTTATTGCTAGGAGCTCCTTGCACGTAGTTTTCCATGTTTGATCTGCATGTTTTCAGGCGAGCTGATAGAACAGCTGTAGATTTGGTGGAGTGTCCCATGCATTTCACATTTTGTCGAGGTCCCAGTTAGGGTTGTCAGTCCACCCAGGGGCGTTGCAAAAGTGGAGGCAAAGCAGGGAAGTGCCGGAGGCCCCCAAGCTGGAAGGGGGCCGATTACATTTGTCAGCAACAGCAGTCTATTGGGAACCCCCTTAAATTCTATAAAGACTTACAGATGGTTCGGGTGGTTTGATGTAAAACTTTTCTTCTTTACTATTATTTATGTGTATGCATTGCATTTGGAGATTGGAATGATGTGGTTTGGCATCATGTGTTTCCTTTGTGTGGTTGGGGGTCGTTCGGTTGGATGTACAGTCTTACCCCTGGTCCTTTTTTCCCTGGGGCCCCGAAAGTCCCCTGAAAGTCCACCTGGATCTTACGAATAAAGAAAGTGTGGTGATCATTTTTTCCTCCATCTTCAGGGGCGTACAGTTAACAGCTGACATAGTACCCACCTACACGAAGCACGACTGCGTTCTAAACTTGGACGTCGACGAGAAAGCCAACATTTAATCATGTAGCTTGCTTCCAGAAAATGTAATCAAGTTGCTTTACCTTTCTCTGCGTTGGAATGCAGGTGGCCACGCTGCTCAGGCGTCGAATCTACCGCCTGCAGTTCCTCCTCAGAAATGTCAAATTAGACATGCTAAATGGAGCGCATCAGTTATTGCCTTCCATTGTGTTCAGGCCCCTGATGCTTTTTCCGCTTTGCTCTCATTTAGCCCATTAAACGCGGAGAGTGATAGACGCGAGCGGGGAAAGACCAGAGCAAGCCGGAAACCCAAAACCTACCCGGTGTCGGTGCCCAGTTCAATTCTGTCACTTCCTGAGCAAACATGGTGAGATTGATCAGATGTTGAGACAACAGCCTGGCAGCGGCACTGCTCCAAAATGAAAGATGAGACGTGTGTTGCTGCTCTCTGCATCGTTCTGTGAAATCAAGACAGGAATGTGTGTCTGATCAGAGGTTCACAGGTCTGTCCTCTTTTACTACACCAAACATTTGGGTTAACACTGATATTTATCCTTCAACTGATGGTCACATTTTTCTTCCAGTTTGGACTAAAGCCCATTTGACATCCAAGAAATAGATTTTGAGAAAATGTTGGTAAAAATACCAAGGAGGATTTTAAGTGCAACTCCCCACAGGAAGGAACCAGTTAGTTTAGTGTAGCTCAAAGGTGATTGCTTGGATTTAGAACATACAGGAGGGAACCTGTAGGGAGTTACTGCTCCAAACCAAGAAATAGTCTTGCACATGTATTTCCAACCATTCAGTATGGATGGACATACGCAGAGCAGGGAAATGTACCAAAACACCAAAATGAGCACAAAAGCATGAACTTAATAAAACAGTGTACAACACACACACATCAGCTTGTTGCAGCTGTTCATGGAAGCCACACATTTTTTATGTCGCATGAAATATTTAGACCCAAGACACAAACTCTGGCCGCTGCGTTTTTTAAGAGCACATTAGGGAAACTTGATCAGATCTCGCAGCAGGGTAAGGGTTATACCGACTCGTGATTATGACCAATCACGAGTCGGGTCTCAGCTGTCAATCAAGACGTTTCACCCCGTTTTTACAGCATCAAGTAAGTAGTTAAAACCAAAACGTATAAGAGACAGGAACACGTACGTCAGTGTGATAAGAGTGACCAAAAATGACAGAAACCATCTTTGAGAAAAACATTATCTGATGTATATTTAACTTTTTAGTTTGATTAATGTCCCATATAATATCCTGGAGGAGGCAGGGTGCCACCAGGGGGCGATCGAGACACTTTGGCTCATGTTGTCCATCTTCATATACAGTCTAATATACCAGTTTTTTTTATACTGTTTAAAAAAAGCTAAGCAACTCTATCTTTCGTTATTTATAATTACATTTTTTTGGGGAGCTTCTATCAAAATGTGATGAGGCCTTATTAGGCTTCTGGTGGTGTCTGTGCAGGCCAGGTCCCAGTCTTAAGAGCAGAGTCCCGCTGTGTGGATGTGACGCATGGCGCTCCGGAAAAAGAACATGCATGCTCAGCAAAGCTCTCCCCAGGATGGAGGGAGAAAACAAAAAGCTCAATAGAACGACAACAACCCGGGCCACGTCAGCGCTCTGCACGCTGATTGATTTTGACAATCAGGGCCAGAAACAGCACACGCGTCGTCAAAGCAAATTCACAGAGCGGCCGATCTCCATGTGGATGATTGACAGTCCTGTGCGGCCTGCTGTTTCCTGCAGAAGGATCGACTTAGATGAGGCGCCAGGTCACAATCTGAATCTGAGGGGTTAAACCAGCTCCTTCAATCCAGTTACGTCACCGCCTGGCTCTGCCCCTGATGACATCCGAGCCTCTAAACTGTTGCTGTCTGACATCTGAATTCCGAATGCCTGTTCTGTCATATTTCCGGAAAGGCAGAGCGTCTGTTGTTTTGCGGTCTGCCTTGTTGACTCCAGATCTCGGATGCCCGAGGTTGCCTGTCAGCGTTCTGCTGCAGAGTCACCGTAGTGGAGGAGGAGGAGGAGGCTAATTTCACTTGATCCGCACTGTGTAAATGAAAGGGGAGCATCCACCCTGGGATACTGTTTCCGATCCCGTCAGAGTGTGATGCTCCTCGCATTTCCAGGAGTTATTTACTCTCCCAGTGAACCCGCGTTGCCTCCGCCTGCCTCATCTAGTTAATGACTTCCACTGTCTCCCCAAATGCCTTTTGACAGCCCTCGGAAAACGAGCACTACTTGTTGCTTTTTCCATAAAGGTGGGCGTTCGGGTGTATAAAGAGACCGAAAGTGTTTTAATCCATCTGTGGGTTATGTGAGTAGGTGGAGAGAGCAAGAGAGAGATGGAAAAACAAAAGCTGGATGTGCGGCATTGTGATCTTTCAAGGCGAAATGTGGGTGTATCAGGAGCTCCTATCCGCTCTTCTCCCTCTGATGATTGCTCAGCATGTGATTGTTGATCTCTGGCGCAAAATGGAGGCCTAGAGAGAAGCAGAAGACGATCACACTTCAGTGAAAAAGTTCCTTCTGTTTCAAAGATGTCGCTTACATCAGTGTGTGTCCCGTTAAGATGTTCTAGCGAGAGCTGCAGCCTGTCGCAGCAGCAGAAGTAGGTTGAACATTTCACGGATCTCACAGATGCGGCCTGGATAAAGTGGATAAACGTCCTGGGCTAAGATTAGACACAGTGCGGCGGAATAAGATGCAGAGGTCTGTGGATGGTGTCACTCGATAAGATACAGAAGAAACACTTTGTGACGGCGCACAATAAGCCGCGGCGAATCGTCCGGTGGCCCCCGGCTGGTAGGAGACATCGCCAGGCTTGGCTTCGCATTGGCCTGGCAGGGCTAGGCGTGTTATCCAGACATCACGAGGTGACGGGCGCAGGGCAACGCTCCGCTTGTCCCCCAGAGGCGTGCCGTAACGTGGCGAGGTTGGAACAAGGAGCGCTGTGTGCTCCCGTCCTGTCTCCCTGCTGCTCTGAAGTGATGTAGGCAGATGCAGCAGCAGAGCGGGGCACAGTCAGCAGGCGGTGACGCCGTGAGAGTGTGTGTGCAGCACGTTTTGAAGGCCGTGCTGTTTGAGCGGCACACTGCTGGGTCCCCTGACACTCGTCAGCGTGTCAATAAAACATCTGAAACTGTCACTTTATGCTCCGGGGGGGAGGTCTCGTTCATTTCCCAAGGTTTTTACCTCACATCCTCCTGTGTGATTATAATTGTTCTGTTGTTCACCGATCTCGCTTTTTATCACCTTGGAAACCCAGTCACTGATTGCAGTGAATAGGTTTTTTGTCTCGCTTGGAGGTCTATTGGAGCGTATTGTGATATTTTTGTAATGCACTTGCTGTCTTTCAATAAATGTTCCTGTGTGAGCACCAACCTGAAGCTGCAGCTTGTAGGGCTGCAGCAGTACGATTCATTTGATCAACTTTGATCAACCAGTTAACGCTTGTTTAGTTCACCCAGATATTGGGTTCAATCATCTTCCACTTATCCGGGCTCGGGTCACGGATGGAGCCGACCCAGTAGGGCATTCCTGATGCCACTCGTAGAACGTAGAAAAACAGTGGTTTGATTATTTGACATAATAGCTGTGACTATGTACAATTTGTAATCTTGAAATAATGTCGCAGCCTTTTCCTGCAGTCGCACAATTCATTTAACATTTTGCCATACTTTCATGCAGCTGCCTCGGGGCCATATCAGCCCTAAAAGTGGACAAACATCTCTCCAATTAACTGGGAATAATTGCCGCAGAAAAACCAACACTAATTAACACGGCCGAATTAGCTCTGCGTAGCCGGGCTCCTTGTGGGAATCATTAAAGTTTCATGCGGTCTAAACTAAAGCGACGTTGTATGGACGCTCCTGTGTTTGTGTGTGTCTGGCAAACCTCTCAAGGTGTTTTCAGAGGCGGACTCGTGGCGTCTGAAACCAGGCCAGTTCACTTTACTTCGGCGTCTGCCTCCCACGTCTTCACTCTATAGCGAACGAGATGCGAGCAAACAACCGACATGATGGGACCATTAACTAAATCACTGTGCACCATCTGACTAAAGAGACTGCCAAGGCTCCATGCATCACATGGCCAGAGCTGACCCAAATACAACAGGGCTTTTGTCAAGAGACGTAAACAGATGAAAATCTGCCAGCGTGGATTTAAGTATCTTTTGTAGTTTTTAAGGGATTATGCTTTGAAGGACGTTTACTCTACTGTACTAGAAAAATGATGGTGTGGACAGGGTGGTAGGTCGGCAGGCAATTCATGTGATGATATCCCACATTTAAATGTATTCAGTTGTTAAATGGATTCATCATGATGATTTCAATATCTGCAGTAGTTCACTGTCATTAGTTTAAATGACAAAAAGGGTGTAGTGTGTTCGGTTTTGAGCGGAAAACTATTCTCGCGAGGGAGTTTTTCTCACCTCCCTCCCGGTTGGAGACTGCCAGAGATCCAGAGGCCAGACACCCTACAGTCTCCGGCCTCTCCCCAGGTCGGACACTGCTTGGCCTTACAGGAGCTTGACCCCTTGCGCATACTGCCCCAATCACGTGCACGGGCCTGGTTTATGTGTGTTTACGTGCTCGTTGTTTTCAGACTAATTAAACCCCATATGGAGGTGGACTGTGTGCCACGGTTGGCGCCGGAGCTCTTTCAGGTTGCGGCGCTGCTCTGGGACTTCGTTTAAACGTGTTTTTTTGTCATGTAAACCTGACGATCTGGAGAGAGAGAGTGAGAGGGAAGATGAAAGTGACAGCTGCAGTGATCCACCAGAATGTGAACTAAACTGAACAGATGTGCCTGCAGACACATTTGTGTGATTTTCAGAGTTCAGCACAGATTTTGAACTAAAAAAAAGAAACAAAAAAGAAAGGTTTCTCTGTGGAGCGTTTCGAACATGAACCACTCCCAGCTGCCACACTGTGGTGGGGCCGCTCCTGCAGGAGTAATGCTTGTATTACTACAGAGGGACATGATCAGGGATACCTTAAATACATATATAATAAATAACAATACATACAAAACAGTGAGGATGAGGAGGAACTACAAATGCGTGCACAGTGTTATTTTTGATAGTGGAAAATATTCCCCGAAAACAAAGTGATCCAAACGTACAACTAGCAATCCGTTTCTTTTATTGACTCAAACTACAGGAATGAGAGAGATATTAAATCTTCAGAAACGATAAACAAGGCAGTTAACTGTGTCCCAGTCAACACAGTGACCTTATCAGAACCCTTCACTTTGACATTTCCTGAATCACTGCACGACAACGTTTCCTGGGAAGCTGCGCGTCTTCCAGCCAGGTGCTTTCTTTTTCTTTTTTTTTCATATCACGTTATTTGCAGACAGCTAATTCTCCAGCGGACCTCCATGATGACACCAGCTGTGGTTTTCTGGAAGATTTATGAAGCAGCTGGCGAGCCTCGGTGTTATGTAACAGAATACAAATGAGAGGGTGCCAAAACTACCATCCGTCCAGGCGCACTCTGCAAAAAAAATCGGTTTCACTTCCACACTCTTGAAGGAATTGGATCCTCATCAGCTCCGTGGGCTTAAATAAGAGGCATGTTTTTACTACTGTGGTGTTTAGGTTGTCAGAATTGACACAAGTGGGCTCTGATGGTTCAATTCTATTGATATTTTGAGACAGATATCACATTGTTGCTAGAAATGTACAACCAACGAAAGCGTTGAAAAGGGAATCTTGTTAAAGCTTCGTTATCGTGAATACACTGGGTTTGCAGGGGGAAACGAGAGGGTCATTTAGCCCATTTAGTCGTGATTCACTTAAATCATGTACAGAGCTGACGAGCAGCATCTGATTCCCATTAACCTGCAGTGCACATACTCATGCACAGCTTGTTCTGTAGGTGGTACAGACTGAGAAAGAGAGCACAGGGACAGAAAATCAGGCAGACCTAAAAATGTTGCCTCTCTATTTTAACGATCTTAATTGCGGCAAAAGTTTTAAGTCGGACCTGTAACATTTGTGCTGTCATCCCCATAAGGCCCCAAAGCTTCTGCAGGGGCCTTCAGTTTCTCTGAACGATCCCCCACAATCCATCACACCATCCTCTCACTCCCCTGAATTTGTATACCGACCCTGCCACTCCCAAAAAAAACACTGAAGCCGCGGAATGACTAAGAGCGAGTCGAGAAAGATTACGAGAGAGGCAACATGATGAAAACCTCGGAGCGGTGACGTTGTAAAATAGTTCACTCCGCTGTGATTAATGCACTGCGATGATGCTTAAAATAAAACAAGCGATGGCGTCCCTGTGCGAGGGAGAGAGGACGCAAGTGATGAACGATTGGACAAACGATCGGTGTTTTTCAGACAAAGTGCTGTTGGATTAACTGTAAACTCACAGAGTCGAGACGGATGCGGCTGAACTGGATGAATCTTTAAAAAAGCAAGAAATGACGTGTCGAGTTCTCAAGAAAACCCAGAGCATAGAACAATCACTAAATCATTTTAGAATCACTTACAAGAGCAGCAGGACAGGTGTAATTTGCACAAAACTAATTCAGGCCACTTTTGGTTGACAAATCGGGGCCAAAACAACTTTGCTATGTAGGTATCTTGCAATTATAACCATGTGACGTGACATAGGAGCAGCAGCAGCAGCGGCGGCGGCGGCTGCAACATCGGGGACGTATAGCTCAATCGCTGCCACCACCATGCGAGGGACTGATAAGGGGATTAAATTATGGCAAATATGAGAACAGCAGACCCACTGCAGACTCGACTCGGAGCTTTCTGCTTTTTACGTCTCAAGATTTGACCCAGAAAATCCCGGAAGAGGAGAAAAACCGAGCCAACAGGGAGGCCGTGCATTGCTTACGCACCTGGATTGTTTTAGGTATTGGACATTTTAAAGGGTTTGGTCTCACTTATGTGAAAACACCGACTCAGGATTCATTACTTCTAATGGTTGTTTTAATGCTAAGAGTGAAAGGAACTTGCAGTTTGCTTATGATCTTGCCCCGAAATCGCGATTGAACCATTAGCTGCTCAATCATCGGAGCTTTGCACTGGTATTCTTCAGCTGTGTGTAATTACATTATCTGAGCTAAAGTCCATTAAGAGGTTGTGGACACAGTTTTAGTGTTTTTAAATCTCATATCCACTTTAACAGGTTTAAAAAAGGCTGCTGTCCCTCAGCGAGCTCTCAGCCGGTGAGAAATCAGTCAAGTCATGCCGGCTGAATACAAAATGGGTTTTACATTTAATTCTAACTGGCATCAAATAGGTCTTTAAAAGGAGGCTTAAATTGCCGTGTCATGGCGGATGTCGGGTTATAATCACCGCCGTAAATGTCTTGCCGTAGGAGCTGCAGTTTGAGCGGCTGACTCGGGAGCTGGAGGAGGAGCGGCAGATCGTGGCCAGCCAGCTGGAGAGGTGCATGCTGGGAGCTGAGTCGCCAGCGGGAGACAGCAGCAGGTAGGTTTCTCGCACTGAACCACAACAGATCGCATCTTATTGGTTTTTGTATTTTAATTAATAAATGCACATAATTTTTTCTAACTCCGCCTGGATTACGCAAAAACTACTCAACTGATATCCAGGAAATTTTGTAGAAGGGTGAGCCATGAACCAACAAAGATCCCAATAAATTTTGGTGGTGATCCAGATTCAGGATATTTTTTTATAGGGCTTTTTTCAACGTTTTCTTTGATTTCTCACAGAATAATTAATGAATCTTGATGAGAACAATCATGCATCATTAAGGGGGTGATATGTATGAGTGTGTGCAATTTGATAAGTTAACTAAAAGTCATTAAAACTAAATTAACAGGAGCTGCAACATTGCTTTGCTTGTGCACTGAAAGTAAAGGGAATCTTTGATAAAAATATGGACATATGTATATGCACAGTCTTCTTTCTTCTACTTGTTCTTATTGAATATAAAGTATTGGTCTGTGACTCTGATTTTGATTTACGTCTCTCTCTCTGCCCTCGCATCTCTCCTCCTGAAGCTCATCGGAGAAGTCGTTTGCATGGAGGTCTGCAGGTACGATTTCTTCCTTTCATGTTTTATTCTAAGCTAAAATCGAACAAGTAAGCTGAAGGATCGGTGCCACAGGTCTCAAAAGAAAAAAAGCATGATATGAAGTGTTTCCTTCTACTGTAATTAAAGGAAAATACCTGTTAAGCTACGTAGAGTTTTATACACCACAGTTTGAGATGAGATAAAATCCATAACACTTCTAGAAAACTTTTCTCCCCATTTAATCCTCCAAAGGGCTGAGAGTTGCCGGGAATGCAGCGCAGAGCGGTCAAGCAAAACAAAACTGTGTCTCCACCAGTTCATCTGGGCTTTGAATTTACTGTTCTGTCACCGACTCCTCTCCTCCATTTCCTCGCCCATACCTCACTGTCAGTGTTCCAATAAAACAGATGAACAGCGATAAGATGCTGCAATTTTCCGTGTCAAAGAATTGATATACTTCACTTCTAAGATTAAGAGGATCCTGTCTGCAGAGGAGATGCTGCTCAGTTGTTTTCATGCAGACGTTTTTATCAACAGTTTATCAGGGGATGTGGTGTCACTTTTTCATGTACATTCACCTAAATGTTGCTGAATGCTTTTAACTATACCACGGACACTTGGCAGGTGGAGAGTCGCAGGGCGGAGCCATGGAGGCGTCTGGACGCCACCTGGAGGCGGAGGAGGGACTCTATCTGCCCGAGCAGGACCGCAACTCCCTGCATGACAGTGAGGGTCTGTTAAATGTACACTACCTGAACAAAATCACTACTATCAGAAAAAAAAGAGGAATTCTGTGATTTTAGCTGATGTGGTTGGAAACATCATTTTCCTTGTTTGTAGAAAAGGCTGCATGCTTCTTAGATTGTTTTGTCATTGCAGTTGCTAACTTTTCTTAATTATTAACGGCATTTATTTAAAATAATTCTAGAGATTAGGTCGAAATTACATTCTTACTTACTTTGTTAATTGTCTAATAGACACAAGCTACACAGTAGAGGTCAGAACATGAGTCACGAGACTTGTAATCATAAGATAGTTTGTCTCCAAAGCTCCTGCCTACCTGGCCTCCGATCTTTACTGTGTCTCAATAACATTTAATACCTTTTAGTTCATAAAAGATTGCACGCTCACTTGTTATTTATTAAGAATTGAACACTTAATGTCAGTTAATCTGCCACATCAGGACTGTTTGGGTGTGGTTTAAAGCGTCCTGGCGACATAAACAACTCTTTATTTGTCTTTGACAATCTGCGAAAGCGTTTTATGAGCTCTTGTCTTGTAAACACTCCCCACTCCTGGCAAGAAACCACATTCGGTGACAGAGAAAACATATAAAAAGCACAGACAACACCCATGGTTTGTGAGTTTTCTTGAACGCGAACAACAAATCCCATGAAGCGGCCAAAACCAATAACGTTTTAGCCTCTCTCTCTCTCTCTCTCTTTCTACAATTTACAACTTTTCCATCCTGCATCAAAAAGATCGGAATCTTTAAAAGCTGATCACAAATATCCAAACAGCTGAGAACTGTCATTTTTGGCAAACAGGAAGATTTTGTGCCTTTGCTGGGGGGACTATTTTCAGCAGGGGATTAATCCACATTTGGTGCTCTAGTGAGCATTTGGGGCAGCAGGACGGTGTGTGTGTGTGGGAGTTGAAATAAACTAGTGTGTGTGTTTGCGTGGGGATGAAGTTAGATGTCACCCACTGGGTCACTGGTGTGTGTCAGGACAACAATGGAGATTCATGTAGCAGAGATAAGTTGCAATTTACAGGTTTTTATCAATATTTTATTGTTAATGTTAATGTTTTGGTCTTTTAATAGGATTTGCTGACAATATAATTAATATAGAATAAGGGAACTGTGTTTATAGAGCTTTTATTTTTTATTATTGAACTCTAAAAGCGCTTTACAGTACAAAGTACAGTCACCCATTCACACACACATACATATGGCCACTGTCTTTCCATTAACACCATTCATGCACGCTTTATTTAGGGCCGACTTTGACTCAGGAGGTAGAGATGGTTGCCCATTCACAGGGAGGTTGTTGGTTTGATTCCCGGGCTCCTCTAGTCTGCGTGTGTCTAATGTGTTAAAGTGGAAGAAATCCATATCAAATCCCAAAAGGTCCCACACTATGTAATGAGATCTGATTTATCCAATAGATTATATATATAAGTCAAAACATGGCGGCATTTTGGCAACAACAACATCTCCCGATTCAGATCAGCTGGTCTGTCTCCTCTCTGCTGTCTGATTGGAACTCTCTTGTTCCGCCTGTATTCCCACCTGGGAGCTCTGCGGTACAACCACCAGCCTGTCGCTGTTGGACATTAGGCATCTTCACTGGAGCGGTTGACATTTGGGTCCATCAAGCTTCCTCAAAGTTTGTGTTAAAACCACGGGCCCGCAGAGCGAAGCGCGGCCACCGCTGCTGCTGCTTCTGTGAATTCAGTTTCTCATCTTCTTGGATCTTTCTTGGACCGTACTACAGAAACCGATTTTCAAATAGATTTTGCTTTGCAAAGACTTTAAAAAAAAGGGCAACATTTCATCGTCATTAGTGAACATGTAATTCCTGAGGAGCTGTTTGAAATGTTAAAAACAAATTTTGCCTTTGGTCTTATTTATATTCCTTGTTGTTTGAGTGGTCGGAGGGATGGTGTAAAAATATCCCGCACATGTTTCCCCCTCCTTATCCTACAGGAGAAAGTAGGCCAGCCTTATTGAAGCAGATTCAGGAGCAGCATGAAGGCTTAATGCAGATAGATCCATGCCCGTGTATTGATATGCATATTGCCTTTTAACAAGTTGAAAGGCAAGTACAGATAATATGCAAATCAGGAAACCGCAGTGACTGATGGCGGTTGCGCTGATCGGTTTGATCGCACATCCCACTGCTCCACTGGGTGGGAACGATGAAGTGAATGTAAATACGCAGGAGTTTCCTCACCCGCTTTTATCTTTTGTTTCCTCTCAGACTCGGGAGGTCACTCGGCCCAGATGACCACGTACTCGGACAGCGGGTACCAGGACAGCAGCGTCAGTTACTACAGCAACCAGAACGTGGTGCGTTCGGAGCCCCGGGCCTCGATATCGAGAAGCCCAAGGGCGGAGGGCCAAGCCTCCGGGCAGGTAGGGTCACACCACGAGTCATTATCTCCATCTAGGAAGTTATGTTTTCACCCCCTGTCCATTTGTGTGCTGGACTGATGGTTGGTTGTCAGCACGATTATGCAAAAACCCAAGGAAACAGATTTCTCATGACATTTTATGGAGAAAGAACCCATTCAATTTTGAGGTGGATGCTCACTTTCCTTAACAGTGCAAGATTTTAGTTTCTTATTTCCCAGATAATAATTTGTGGATCTTGAAAAAGGGGGAATATTTAGGGGAGGACATGCAGATCAGGGTGAGATTAATTGGAGACTCTAAATTGTAGGTTAAAGGTTGGCCCTGTGATATGTGGATGACCTGTCCAGGGTGCACCCTGCTTCGCGTCCAACGTCTGCTGGTCTTGCCTCCAGCTGACACCCCCCCCCCACCCTGAGACCCTCACAGGATAAGATCACATATAGTGATTGAAAGCTCCAGCGCAGCAACGTCACTGGACCTTGTGATGAGACTGTTTTCGAGGAATCACATTTTTACTGTTTTGACTATTTGTCAGCACGTTGTCGCCTGAAATATCTTTTTCCTTTCCGCCCTGAACAATAATAATCTTCATCCCTCGAGTAATGACGAGGAGCATCATCGAAAGGCGCACAATCAAATCCAGTCTTACCTTTAAATCGCTCCGACTCAAACTCTATCAGCTAATAATTACACGCTGCCTGCGCGACAGTAGAAGCAGGAGTGACAGATAATGGTGAGCCCCATTTGAATTTCCTCTTGATTTATTCCAAACCCAGCAGCCTCGCTGGATGGGTTTACATGTCTCGGCTCTTAATTTCCCTCTGCGGCGTTCCAGGCGTGGATGGATTAAGGCGCCACATATCAGCCTCCAGTTGGCTGAGCCTGGAATTGAGGGGCATTTTACATTTGGTAATGGGGAGGAAAAAGTAAATGTTTGTCCCCATAAATATGAAATGTTCTGTCAAATCGTCCCCCTGAAATGTGATATATTTACGACGCAGCTGCGGCCTAATGAATTTAGACATTTATTCAAAGGCACGTTCAGTTACTCAGACAGACGATAAGGATAATGACGCCCTCCATCAGACGTGATGAAGCACCCTGCCTCAGTCTTCTTACTGGTAATTGGCAGGTATATTTGCAAATGGAAGCCGCACGGTGAGCACACGCTAATGTTTTTAGGTATTGAAGTGATTAATTGTCAATACCATTGTGAATATTACACCGGGAATCACGTGGATGCTAATTACAAACAAGTTAAATGTCATTTAATAATGACAGTGGAGATTTAATTTAATTTCACAAAGTTTGGAGCAGTAGGTGCTTGGCTGTCGTGATTAATGAGTGTTCACTTCTTCTGTATGATTCCTTTTATTCTGTACATTGCTTGTTTTTATAGGTAACGATAGATGTTCTGATAAATAGTCCTGATCTATTGATATGTAGAGGATTGTGATACATTTACATTAAGGTATTTTCCTTAAATTGTTTCGCGCTTATTCTTCAATTCGTTTTTAAGCTCTAAATTCTCATTTATCATTGACTTTAGTTTTGTGTAGTGTGCCTACTCATGAGTGTCGGCCTCCATGCATTTTCCTCGACATTAAACACATGCTTAATAGCGTACATGATTTAATTTCAATGGTATTTGCACAAGCACAACGACCTGTGGAAATAAAAAGGGCATTTTACGAAGCTTTAATAAAAACAGATGCCTCATTAACATACAATTGGTGTTATTTGTCACGTTTACAGTCTCTGGAAGCTGTAATCTTTCTCCCCTCTTCTCTGCAGGCGTCCAGCCGGGTGCTGCGGAGGATGGCCTCCCTCCCCTCCAGGAGCCAGTCTCCTGGCGGTGGCACCGCCGGCACTGTGTCGCCCTCCCGCATCTCCCTGCGCACATCCCAAGGCAGCACCTACGACTCGCCCATCCTCTCCGAGCCCAAACCTCTGGCCGCCGTGTTCGCCGGCACCCCCATGCCGCCCTCCTGCCCTTCGCCGACCTCACCGACCGGCGGCACACAGGCCCTGGGTGTTGGGGGAGTAGGCGCCTTAGGAGGAAGAGGCAATGGCGGCCGCCTGGGCTCCACCCTCTCTCTGGTGGAGGGGAGGGTTTTGACGGGTTCCCCGCTGCGTTCGGGGATGATGGCGGTGCCGCAGCACTACGGCTCCACACTGCCCAGACAGAGCCAGCCGCTGGCCTACGGAGCTGACCCATACGGCCTGTACCAGAGGAGCGCACTGCCCCGCCCCGACAGCCTCATAGGTCAGTCTGACATTTACATATCCTGCTGTTTGTTGGTGTGGTCCACATTAGACATCAATCCACTCAAACTCCAATCCTCTCGCTCTTGTTTGAAATGGATCGGATTTCCCAGATGTTTCTGTATTTTCCTGCACATGTAAAACATCGTGTCGGTATTTAGCACGCGTCTATAATTAATGAGTCGACATCCAGATCCATCAGCGGCGCTTCCCAAACCTTTTGGGCTTGGAAGCCCTCCAGTGAAAACTGCCCTTGCCAACCCTCATCTCAAGTGTCACACATTTTCACCTCTAAACTGTCTCGTTTGATCAAGTGTCCCGGGCCTCGAGATGCTAAACTGTACAACAGCTCACAAAGAGGCCAAGATTATGCATAGTTTTTAAAATATTACATTCAGATTTTTGTAGAACGCTTCACAACACATTCAGTTCAATGGCAAAAAATTTGAGTGTGTGCAACAATGTGTTCTCAGCAAAATCTTGTAAATAAACAAAGCCATGCTCTGCAGCCTCGACGCCACCTCTGTAGATTTAATAACCTTTCCTTTGTTGGGGGGGGGAGTTGACTGAGCGCCCCTGGTTTAATATTGCGGCGCACAACGTTTTTTGACTGTGCAGGAACTCAGCGCAGCTCCCTGTATCTCCGGGGAAGCAGCGGGAATCATTAAATAAAGCCGCGTGTTGAACAAAATGACTTTCATACAACTGCAAGCTCAGCACAGATTTTATCTTGTAGGGAGTTGATTTCATGGAGGGTTTTTTTTTTTTGTGCACAGGCAGATAATGCCGCCTGTTTTGATGGAATTGTATATTGATGCATGCCGGTGTGGAAGAACAAGGATTCTAATCTTTCTCTTGTACCAGGTAGATGTTTTGAGCTCAGGCTTAACGTGAACTTTTCAGTGCCGGGTGTGATTGATGTGCGGCAGCGTAGAGGAAAACAAATCAGAGAGAGAGAGACAGAAATCTACAGTATGAATGAGCACGATACCAGTGGATCACAGTTGTTAAGTGCTTCCACTACATTTTTCTCTTGTTTCCTGTGGAGAAAAATGTCATGCAGCTGCATCATGAGTCCACACTTGGTTGCACATCGGCAATTCATTATTTACACACAAGCAAACATGTAGCGACGTCTTTTTAATAGGCTCCGACATGCCAAGTAGCTCATTTCACATTAAACATCTTTTAAAAGCACTAATCGCCTAATAAAACGTTAATAATACGATTTAATAGCTATAATCAGATATAAGAGCATGTCATGTATTCTCACCAAGTCTAATTCATCCTATGAATTAAGCTTGTGTCATATTATATTAAATACATTTTCTGTTTATTCATACACCAGCATCCAGACAATGCCATCCATACCAATGTTTATACGTTCATTGTAAGGCTAATTAGGGCATTTTATAATAAAGCGTTGCTGGTAATATAACATGCATGAATTGTATAGTAGAGACAATAATGGTACAGATGATAAACCAAACAATTATTCAAAGAACTGATTAAATTATAGGAAGATAAACCCATAGTAAAATAATTATTCATTGCAGCCCTAGACCACAACAGCAGCAGCAGCAGCAGCTCTGCACTTTTAAAACCTAAACTGCACTAAGCATCAACCAATAAGCAGGGGTGGGTTAGAGATTGCAAGTTTATCCTTCAGGGCTGCAGCTAATCTTATTTTCCCTATTGATTAATCTGACTTGTTCGTGTTTTGATGAATATTCGTTAATTAATTCTGTGATTAATGATACTTTAAGTAGTGAAAAATGGCTGCTGTGAGTTCCCAGAGCTTCACATGTTTTGTGTTTATCTCTAAAGATATTCAATGGACTGAATGATGGAAAACAGAGAAAAGCAATAAATATATCTTCATATATTTGAAATAGTTTCCTGAGCAACAGCTATAAAAATATATGCAGTGCATACAATAAATTAAATGATATCACCATTTGAACCAACTGCAAAAATATAACAACATAAATCAAACCAAAGAATATGTGGCACTCTAGTTATTAATGATTTAAAATTTAGAATCCTTTTTTTTGTGAGTCTACCCTCAAAAATAGGTTTTATTTGGTTTGTGGTTTAATCTAAACTATCTGTCGATCCATTTATCATCCAGGACCATTTAGGCTTCGTTGATTGGTTGAGGCTGACTAACTTGAGAAGGGATTCTTCCTGTGCTGCTGTTCAGTGACACTGACATCAGGGTCTCGCTGGTGTCAGAACATTTGACCTTTAACATCGGAAACATACGAACACTTAAGAAAAACAAACCCTCTGCAGCTCGTCCTGTTTTATTAACCCATCATCGACCATCATCGTGATCTACACGCTGCTGTGCGGCAGGTGGAGGATTTACTGTGGTATAGGAGTGGTGCTGATGCTGCGGCGACGCAGATTTATCCCTCCGTCCCGCCCCCTGTCACTTCACTAAGCCGCTCCCACTGACCCATATAGGGTTGTTTCCATCACAAAGCCCCCGGGGGGAGCATCAGCATGTGATTATCAGCTGACGGCAACTGAAAATCTTTATAATGCCGCGATCAGAGCTTGGCTGCTTTAGTCTATTTCCATATGATGCGTGTCCACGTGTGCTTTTCCCTGCAAACTGTGTGCGCATCAGGAGCAGAGGGACGTTTGTGTGCATGTTTATGTCTGTGTGTGTGTGTGTGTATTGAGGAGGCCGACGCAGTGAACTGAGCGAAATGCCTCCTATACAGCCGAGTCCCTTTCATCCCGCTGTGCTGCTAAGTGGCCTAACACGTCGCTTTAAGTCCTTATTCCCAGTTATCTGCAGATCTGACATAATCCCAGATTACATGCGGGAGATAAGCGATAGATGGATATATACGAGATTAGGCTATTACTGATCAGCAACACTCGTAGCTTAGGTAGTGAAACCTGGTGAGCAGCCAAAACAAAAAACGTAAGCTGCAAGAGGATCTCGCTTCTTTTTTTTTTTTCATAAATTTGATTTAAAAAAATTGCAACGTCACCACCAGGTTGAGGTTTTGATTTCAAATAATAGTAACAGTGCAGGGATTTGCTACATATTATGACAGCTGTAAAACTCTAAATACCAGATGTGTACGGGGCCATTGACCAAATATGAACTGTCCAGAATGAAAAGAGAGAAATGTGACATTAACAACTGAGTCTTTCTGCTTGTCATGGTTACACATTATTCTTATCATCGCTAGGTGAGGCTGTGAAAAACAAGATCGTGGCCAACACCACATGTCCTAACGCCGACTCATCCCAGCTGCTGTTGTGCTGGTGAGAAGCACGACGGCCGCAGCCACTCGCCATCTTACCCGTGCGCACGCCGCCGCTGTCGTCAGCGACTCGAACGAACAGAGCTGAGGGTTTTTCCGTCCTCCAATCTCACAGCAGATCAGTTCAAAGAGCTCTCTAATTATAAAGAGGCTCGAGGGCACGAGGGGGGCAGCCGCAGCGGATCTGAAGCGCACAATATGCACAGAGCGCTGGTGATGACAGAGCCGTTTCCTGCTGCAGCTCTTCTGCTGATTTACATATTTTTCTTTTTTAATGAACACGAACAAAGCTGGACAGTCTCTCATCGCCACAAACGCTCCTTTGGAAGGAGACACGAAGGTGCACAGTCCTGTTGTATGTGGACCTCTGTGTATCTCTGCTGCAGTGACACAAACCAAAATTGTGACCATTCAGTTTGATAATTTTACACATTCTACTCATATTCATGTTCACAATTTGAATTACTGTTATTACGTGAAAAGGTTTCCAATGCTGTAATGTTCAGAAAACACTTTCCTCGAATTGTCCATTGCTGCAGCTCCTCTTTTCAGCCTCTGTCTGAAACACTTGGTTTTAGCTCCTGTCTCTTTAAATCCCAGTCTGCTACAATCTGCAAAGCGATTGGAAACACAGAAAAATTTGCTGTAGTTTTGGATCAAACTCTTTAAACTGGTTGTTATTTAACACCATTGCATTGCATTACAACTGCACCAAGCCTAATAATCCTGCCAACACTGTGGTTGTACCTTTAAATTCTCGTAGATGCCAGTGCCGTTTTGTTTTTAAGATCAATCCCACTTAAACGCCTGCTCTTTTTAAAAAAATGCTGTAATTTGGAGAGAATACTTTTCAACAATGACGTTGCCATACTTAAATCAAAATCAGTAACAGTTTAAAAATATAAATATCCACTTTCCTGCGTAACTAATTTATCGGCTCCGCTCGTCATTTTGTCGCCGTCTAAATATTTTGTCACGCTTGTTTGTACCTTCAGGGCTCCACAGCTCATACGCCGGCCACGTGGGGCAGATTGACCCAGAGCTGAGGGCGGCGCTGTCTCCAGACTGCCACATGACGCCCGTCTTCGACGAGCGATCCTTCCACAGCCCTCTGTACCATAGCCCCACCCACGACCCCCAGGGCTCCCTCTACAGGACAGGCACAGGTATTGCGGTCACACAGGTTCTTCCCAACAAGCGACGGAACAAGACTGTTTAGCTGCTTTAGTATCGTCACGCAGGGTTCTTCAGTCTCCTCAGGTGGAGAAGCTGTCCTCTCTTTCACATCCGCTTAGAAGATTATCTCTCCAAAAATCTGTGGTGGAAAAATGGAAATCACAGTTTACAGCGACAGCAAACTGTTGTTATTACCGCTCCCCGAGGTCAGAACTTAATTAGGCTGAAACCTTTCATGTATTCTGCCGCTTCTTAATTGAAGCCTTTGCAGAGTAATTTCAAGCTGAAAGCTCGGTGGGGTTTGATAGTGGAGGATCTGAGGAATCATTTTGGTTTCGTTTAAGACGAGACGTTAAAACAGTTTTGTATCGCAGATTTCAAACCATCTTCTGCTCATTTAATCACTTACGGTATATAACGTGGTAGGATTTTCCCTTTTTGTTTGACCTTGGCTGTGTCTTGATCTGCATTCCCTCCAGCCCTGACGCTGCTTTTCCTGATTCCTTTCCCTCAGGCATGGGGACACTCCCTCGGACCACAAGCCATTGCGGCACGCTGCCATACCAAAGAAGCAGCTACGGGCTGAGCACTGCAGCTCTGTACGTCGACTCCTACCGGGCGTCCGGCGAGCCCGGCTACTCGCAGCGGCACTCGGGTCTGATGGACCGGGTTGCTACACGCACCCCGTCCATCGAGAGCATACATAAGGACCCTAGGTATGCACATAAACACACAGGCAACGTCCACACTAATACGATGTCATTTTAATACACCGATTTAATGTTGAATCTCCATCGTGCACACTTTCCTCTTTGCCTCCGATCAGGGAGTTTGCCTGGCGTGACCCCGAGCTGCCAGAGGTCATCCACATGCTGCAGCATCACTTCCCCTCCGTCCAGGCCAACGCCGCCGCCTACCTGCAGCATCTGTGTTACGGGGACAACAGGGTCAAGGTGGAGGTAAGGTGACCGGACACACGGGCGGCTCGCTGGGTAGAAATAACAAGACAGACGTCACAGACATGACTCAGGCCTCTGGTGCAGGAAAGGGCTTCCTCACTCAAAGGTTTCACTCCTGATCAAGCACAGTTTACCTATCATCCTTAACATATATCATTAAAATATAATAATGCACTACAAATTTAAATATATATATTTTGTCTTTCTTGTCCTTATTTTCTCAACAAAATGTTATGATTAATTAATATATATACGAACATATAAACCAAATAAAGGCAATTTAATGTACAGCTTTGATCAAAAAATATCTAAAATGGCCCCAAAACAATTACATTTAACTATATTTTTGATAAATTGATTGTGTTGCTCACTAACTCTCCAGCAGGTGTCCCCTTTTGTGTCTGTGTACATTATCTAACAAGTTTACATGCTTTGCTTTGAAATTGCCTTTTTTTTGTTCTCGATCTTTACTGCCGAACTTGAAGCCGAAGCGCCATCTGCTCCAACAAAACTTAAAGTAACGCCGGTGCCAAATGTGCTGAAGCTCTGACGCGGCAAAAGGCTGCGTGCTCTCTCCTTGCTCGGCTTCCTCTCCAATAAATAACTCCCAACACAATGGTGCAGCGCCACACCACAGCCATTTTTGGTGCCATTTGGTTTGTCTGGTGATGAGCTTTTAATTAGCCTTTCGGAGTGGCCTGGACCCGCGCCTGCTCATTTAGCCAGAGGCGAAGGTTCCCGGTGATGGTTTGAAGACAGAATGAGAGGCAGACTGGGAGCGTCTGCTGCTCTCCTGAGACCAGTTTGTTTATCGAGATGACACAGGAACGTTTTTGAACATGTCACAGTGACGCTCTGCATGTTTCACTCCAGGTTTCGTAAACAAAATATTCCAGGAAAAACGTCATCGCCACATGAATCTTTTCTTTTTTCCTCTCAAAACTGACTGGAAGCTTTGTCAGTTTGCTATAATAGTTTGTGTTGGAGATTTAAATTGAAATTTTGAGACCCTCAACTGCTTGCTACCCATAATCACCTGAAATAAACCAAAGGATAAAACTGAGTCATTCAATAAAACAGCTGCATCTATTCTACACATGTGTTCATTTTTAAAAAGAGCTTCTCATCGTGAGTGTGAAGCTGTTCTGAAGGTGACCTCCTGTGGATCTGTCAAAACATGATTTGTGACAGTGACGCATCCCTTTGAATTTGAAAGACATAAATCCAAAAGTGACTCTGGCTGCAAAATGCATTTTCCGTTCCCCCCCCCCCCGTTTCTTTCGCATGATTACATTTCGTTTCTGTGATCTGGAATTGGAGGAGGGGAAGCGCTCTGCTCAGTGTCTAAACGTGTCCCGCGACGTCTGGCTGCAGCAATTTGAGGCAAGATGGTGATGAAAATTGGCCACAGCTTCGATTTGCACAGAATAAAAACTGCAAAATGAATGGACTAATCTTTCTGGACTAATGAGGGTAGACAGCAGACTCTAAAGTTTACTAGACCACGGCCACCAGTGACGTCACAGTGTACCGACACATTCTCAGGTGCTGCTAACTTGTCTAGCGAGTTTGTAACTTCCTCTTTCATTGGTCCCTGGTCCGCAGGTGTCTCACCTGGGCGGCATCCAGCACCTGGTCGACCTGCTCGACAACAAGGCGGCGGAGGTTCAGAAGAGCGCCTGCGGGGCCCTGAGGAACCTGGTTTACAGCAAGGCCACCGACAACAACAAGGTGGCGCTGAGGAACTGCGGCGGCGTGCCCGCGCTGCTGCGACTCCTCCGGAAGACCACCGACAACGAAGTTCGCGAGCTGGTCACTGGTACGTCAAGTCAGGTTATGGTTTTCTCCCAAACCAAGATGAATACATTTCCTACCACTTTAAACACCTTTACACCTTTAATAAATCCTGAATAAAAAAATGGTGGTTGTATATCACATACCCCGCCCCCTTCCAAATAAGCCAATCCCTGCACATGCTTATAAGAAGCATTTAAGAGAAAGTGTTTTAAACCTTATTCTGGGGCAAGATCACCAAACTTTTTAAGCTGTTTTTTTTATCAGATTAAATCAGATTTAACACACGTGCAATTTCTATTTGAGTGAATGTAGTCCTGGCTCTATCCCCATTTCTTCAGACGGGATCCTGGTTTTGTTTGCCTGAAATCTCTGCCCGAAGGCGTAACCATGGCTGCCAAGAGGCGAGACGTGTCTTAAAGGCCTGAATTTGTGTTTTTAAATAATACAAATGTGGGGAAAGTTTGCATCTGTACATTTGTATCTCAATAGGTAGTTATAGACGATCATAAAATACGTGGAGGCTACTTTTCTTCTTTATTCCCCGAGGGGTAAATTCAGGTGAAAGCTGCACGCGTGTCGACACAAACAGATTCTGAATGCAAAATGCAACGCGATGCATTGTGAGTGGGCGTTTGCCTGCTAGCGAGGTTTGTTGTCTGGCCGGCCGGGCGACTGTTGACTGGCTGGCAGTGTATGAATCTGAGTGTCGGCTGTTCTGTGGGAGGTGAGAGCGGCGGCGGCTTAAACAGTCGGCGCGCGGACTTGACAGAACAGTCCTCGGGACAGATGCTAAGATAAAGTGCTTTGGAAACAGGATGCTGCCGACTGTGTCTGCAGCCACACATACTGTTTAATACCAGGAGATGAAGCTGCTAGATGGCGCAGATATCGAGAAAAACACAGGAGAGGCCTCATACGGTTTTTAAACTTTTCTGCCATCCTGCCAGTGTGGTAGAAACTGGTCTCTCACGCGGTCACGGTCCCTGTGTGAGTGCTCGTAACATCAGACTCGTGAAAGAACTCCAATAAATAAAAAAACTGTGGAACTGAATATTATTTCTGCATTAAATCTGATTTTTACTATACGACAAACAGTTTTGGATGGAATTCCATATTTGAAAATCCTCCCCTCCCCCGCAGGTGTCCTGTGGAACCTCTCCTCGTGCGACGCGGTGAAGATGACCATCATCCGCGACGCCCTGAGCACGCTGACCAACACGGTCGTCATCCCCCACTCGGGCTGGAGCAGCGTCTCGCACCGCGAAGACCACAAGGTCAAGTTCCAGTCGTCCCTGCTGCTGCGAAACACCACCGGCTGCCTGAGGTGAGGAGTCGAGCACAGATTTCTAAGAGTTTAGAACAAATTATAAATTCTGCCATTCGTCTTGTTATTTATCAAAGTAAATAAGGAGCTTTAATGAGCATGTTTTTAAGTCAGATCTGTCCCAATCCACATGAATCCCTTCTCGTTTCCTCATGAGAATACATTTAACAAAGTGTTCTGCCTCCTGAGCCTGTTGCGTCACCAGGCGTGGCATTAGCTCATTAAATCGATTTTCAGTTTTTGAAATGCAAGGGCAACTTTTGAATTTAGTAGTCGTTGGCACTCCTGTTTTCCTTTCTGCTCTCCGTCTTGGTGATTCTGTAAACCCACAGCACATAACCACGCTCGCACAATCCGTCTCCATAATGGAGATTTTATGCAGGCGGGAAGTCTTCAGTGTGCATCTGATCACAGAGGCAAATACCAGCAAAGGGATATCTGTGCAGCTCACAAAAAACAACTGACCTGACCAAAGCATCACACCCCCGACCAATCACGAGTCAGTCTCTGCTCTCAATCATGAGGTTCTATAGCATCATTAAATGACAGAAAGTAATATTTCACATGTGGTTTGACTTTTTAGTCCCATTATTTAACATGGAGGAGGCAGGGTTTAGGACCTATACTGCAGCCAGCCACCAGGTGGAGATTGAGGCCCTTTTGCCAAAGTAACCGGAGGAATAGAATTTTGGATTCATTGGTCCGGCAGCAGCAAATTCTCACATTGAAGAAGCCAGGTTTGATTTTCTCACGGAAACACATAGAGTCAAGTAGCAGAGATGCGACATTGCAGCCATATAAATGCCAAGAGGAGCTTGAAAGCAGCGACTAGTGAGTGAATTTGACAGCCGTGCTTTGCAGCCGTGGGCTCTGATTGGCCCACGGCTCGGCTAAATCAAATTACTTAAACCTGCTGAGTGGAGACTCCCCAGTTCAATTGTGCTTGAGAGGAACGGGTGTCGTCACAAAGTCGTAATCATCATCTATTTCCTCTAAGTGACTCTAAACAACGCTCCTGCACACGGGAGCATCCGGCGTTTCTCTGCACTCCCACTGAAGGAGGCTGTAGATTGATGGTATAGAAATGCATTGTGGGAGCGCGGTGCTGTTGTGCAGTCGTCTCATGTCAGCTCTCCATTAGCAGCGGCTGAGGGTTCCTATTGGAGGATGGGCTCAATCCTTTACTGTATCCAGGCAGGTTTTCAGCCGCCCTGTGGGGGAATCCACGCACTGCACCTCATATCTCAATCTGTATGTGTGTGTGTGTGTCTGCGTGTGCGTGTGTGTAAGGAACCTGAGCTCAGCAGGGGAGGAGGCGAGGAGTCAGCTGCGTTGCTGCGAAGGTCTGGTCGACTCCCTGCTCCACGTCCTCAAAGCCTGCGTCAACACCTCCGACTACGACAGCAAGGTGCTGCAAAAACACACACACCCCCCCCCACACACACACTGACAGTTTATTACCTGGATACTTTACCTGAACCTAAATCCAACTCAGAATGTGAACCATGTCATGAAAACACAATTTGATCATATTTCAAGATACTGTTAATGTGCTTGCTACTCTCACCATTACTACATTTCTAGTACTGGAACTATTATAACCAAGTAACTACTAAATAAGTAACTATGACCAGTACAGATTACATTTGAAAAAGTAATTTGATTATAGTTGCATCATCAATGATTGCATGATTATAATTAATATTTCCAGGTAATCACTAAATACATAACTATAACCAGCTCAGTCCTATTTATTACAGTGATTTTATTTCCCTCCTTCTAGCGCCACCTTCAGGCTCACTCTTCCTTGTACTGATTGCTTTGTTGTGTCTCCTCAGATTGTGGAGAACAGCATCTGCACCCTGAGGAACCTCTCGTACCGGCTGGAGGTGGAGATGCCCTCCTCTCGTCTCCTCAGCAACCAGGAGCTCGACACCCTCCTGGGCTTCGCCTTTCCGGGCAAAGAGCTGGACTACCTCTGCTGGGGCAAGAGGAGGCGCGGCAGGAAGCGCAGCGGCTGGCCCGACGACAAGGTACAAACAGGAGGGTGGGGTTTTCCAAGAGGTGTTTCAGCACCTGGAGAACCTTTGAATTTATGGAGGAGGAGATGTTCCGGGTCTTGATTGGAAGTGTTTGTTGGCTGTGCAGTGGGACGACGGGGGGCCGATCCCAGGCTTCTCCCAGCCTCTGAGAGGAGCCGAGCTGCTGTGGCACCCGATGGTGGTGAAGCCGTACCTCAACCTGCTGGCCGAAAGCTCCAACCCCGCCACGCTGGAGGGGGCCGCCGGGTCACTGCAAAACCTCTCTGCCGGAAACTGGAAGGTAAAGCTGCCAGATTGAGGCCAGGAGTATGTTATAGATATAAGTGAATAAAGGGATTTCAACCCTTGGCTTCAAATCTTTTAGATAATTTTTTAATGGTAAATTATCATGATTGCATTCCGTCAAGTTAAAAGAAATTAACAAATTAGACTCAAAACCTCAAAAACTCAAGTGACAAGCTTAATCCTGAGCGGTGCATGATACATGACTTAAAACCATCAAGGGAAGCAGCAAGAAAAACGAAAACACAGAAATCTATAGTGTGAAATAACCAAAGAATCTGTGTGTGTGCAGTTTTCGGCGTACATCCGAGCGGCGGTGCGTAAGGAGAAAGGTCTGCCCATCCTGGTGGAGCTGCTGAGGATGGACAACGACCGGGTCGTCTGCTCCGTGGCCACAGCCCTCCGCAACATGGCGCTGGACAGCCGCAACAAGGAGCTCATAGGTCCAATCACACGCTGAAACACACATGCACCCACACACACACACACACACACACACCCCCAGTCAACAGATTGATACCAGCTCGGCTGAGAAGCTGCGAAAAGACCATTTTCACACTTCAGTGGGGAACATCAACAGCTCATTGGATATAGGATTTCATATCAGAGGCCAGAATGACACGACGTCCATTCATATCAAGCAGGCTCAGGTTTGACAGAGTGAGAACACGTCGCCCCCTTGTGGACTAGAGTCAGAGAGAAATCATGAAGAAGCTTCCACATAAAACCAACAACAACTTGTCATTTATTAAAGTGCCTGATATTCACATTTTTATCATAACAGTACAATATTGTTTTGGTTTGCTCTCACAGTGAAAAAGGGCTCGACTTCAACCTGCCCATTAGCAAACAGCAGACAGACCCAGTTAGAGAGCAGCTGGTGAACATAATGGAGCATTTAGCAGCTAAGGAGGCAGATATTTCCCCCAGGAGTTGGTAGAGACCAAAAACAGGGCTTAGAAATTGGTAAAATATTTGACTGAATGTACTCGACACCACTCCAAATGAATGCTAATGTTTCTAGATAACCGAGCCAGACTTTAAATATTCCCGTCAGTCCAAATCAAGAGTTTATTTTGCCATGTCTCCCACTGCAGGAAAGTATGCCATGCGCGATCTGGTGAACCGGCTGCCCGGCAGCAGCCCATCGGTGCTGTCGGACGACACGGTGGCGTCGGTGTGCTGCACGCTGCACGAGGTCACCAGCCGCAACATGGAGAACGCCAAAGCTTTAGCGGACAGCGGCGGCATTGAGAGGCTGGTGGACATCAGCAAAGGGCGAGGGAAAGGGTAAGAAACAGCAGACGAACGTCGAACTTTAAACTTGAATTACTTTTGATTTAAAAACTTTAACCCTCATGGAATCATTATTCTGTGATGTTATATTTCTTCGCAGGTACTCGATGAAGGTTGTGAAGGCAGCGGCTCAGGTGTTGAACACACTGTGGCAGTACAGGGAGCTGCGGAACCTCTACAAGCAGGTCAGAACCAGCACAAAAATTCAACAGGAAACAAAAGCTGTAATATGTAACAACATAATTCACATATATGGTCGACCGACACTTAAACAATAAAAGACACACATGTAACCACAGACAGAATGTTAAACTCACAATCTTATTTTTGACTGGGCCGATGTAAACTCTGTGCAGGACGGATGGAACTACACCCACTTCGTCACTCCCGTCTCCACCCTGGAGCGAGACCGCTACCGCTCCCAGCCGACCCTGCCCACCAGCCCTCTGCAGATGTCTCCTGTTATCCAATCAGGTGAGAGTGGTCAAACCCGACGGTCCCAGATCTTCCTTTGCGAACAATTTGGAAAAACCAATGAGAAGCGAACGCACACACCTACAAGTAATGTTTTTATGAGAAAAATATGCTTTTGTGTTTTTTTTTCTCAGGTGGTAGTGCAACATCTTCTCCAGCGATGCTCGGGATACGAGGACACAGTTCAAACTATCAGAGGGCGCAGTCATCTATGCAACTCGACACCTATTACGGAGACAACAGTTTACACAAACAGCAGTACACAGGTTTGCATTAATTAGCCTTTACTGATGGCGTCCCTCAGGGATCTACGTATGGCTCCACTGGTGTTTTTGTCTTACGTTTTTCTCCCATCTGTGCTCAGGGTCTGAGAAGAAAACGCCGTATTTCATCGGGACATATTCTTCCCAGTCAGGGGAGGATTTGAGAAGATCCCAGGTCAGAACTTTCTTCATACGTTTAGCCACATTGTTTACAGAAAAAGAATCGACAATCTTTTCAATCATTAGTTTTAAGTCACATTTTATGCAAACATGGCTCTAGCTTCTTAAATGTCAGCATTTGCAGTAACATAATCATTATTGCCTGGTCAATAATTTACCTCTTTGTTCGTGTCCCAGCACCCAGAGCCATTCTACGATGAGCCCGACAGGAAGAACTACAACAGCTACAGAATGTACCTGTCGTCCCCACAAGACTTTGGAGAGGAGCAGTACGACGACGAGCCGGTCCACCTGACCCCGTCCTCCCCCGACGGCTACGCCAGCCAGTCCCTCCGGTTCAAAGCCAACACCAACTACGTGGACTTCTACTCCACCACGCGGAGGCCTTCAAACAAGGCCAACAAGTTCACGGGCTCCCCTGACTCCTGGGTGTAGATCCAAAAGCGCGTACATCGAGCTTTGTCGTTACGGTCGTCTGTTTCTGTGGGTGTTTGTGTGTGTGGGGGTGTGCACACGGGTGCTGTATGGTTGTGTGAAAGGTGGAGGATGCATGTGAACGTGTGTGCGTCTGTGTTGCAACTGTACTGAATGACCAGGGCGGTGTTTGCCATGTGCAGCTTTTGATTAAGTTGCGACATGTGCGCAATCATGCAGATAAATTCAAACTGTCAATTTATTTTTGATAGAATAGATCAGGGGTCAGCAACCTAAGGCGATGGCACGCGGCGCCATAATCACTGGCACACAGGCTATTTCTTATTAAAGAAATGTTCAAAGGTTTTACCGTCACGCAGCCTGTATTATTTAGCTTGATTGATGTTAACACCTCCCAGCCACTAGGTGCCAGTAATGCGCCATAGGCTGGGTGCCAATCGCCATTAAATAATAAGAAGAAGAAGCCTCAAGTTTCACAGATCAGGCAGACGAGGGAGAATCGATCAAACGTGGTGTCCAGGTATGAGAAGCCAACTCTCTCAAAGTCTTTGCCACTGCCAACAACTTATTATTGCAATCATAAAGAGATAAACATGTTTCTTTAAAGTGTTGTTCTATATATAGCCAATATGGATGGAATAAAATGACATGTCTGTTGGAAATATTAATGTGGTTCAATAATAAAACTTAATATCAAAATGTGTTGATATGGCACACTAATTAACAAGAACATTTTCACATTGGCACTTATTGTCAGGTTGCCGACCCCTGGATTAGATGATTAAAATGATAAAGACATTTCAAAACTGAACAAATATTTAAAGTTTACTTAAACAATCACTCATTTTTTTCCTTTTCTGGAATAAAATACGTGAAATCTAGATGAAAACTTGACTAAATTGAAGATTGGATTGTTGCCCATGATAGTGGTGCTGCAGACCGCCTCCTGTTGAGTGCAGGTCGTTCACAACTCCTCCCCATGTCACTCTAACGTCTGTCACATGACCCCCAGGTGGGCGACCAAACCCAATGTGACCCCTCACCGACACTCGGCTGTGAACGAGCCCTCAGAGGTTTCCAACGTGGGAATAAAGGAGTTTTTCAAAAGAGAGGTGAGGAACTGAAGTAAGTGCAGTTGCCCTTTGACTTAAAACCAAATCTCCAAAACATATTTATATATTTGCAACATTGGGTGGACAAGGTTGGATCAAATTCAACATTTTGAGCTTTTATCTGCATCATTGTGGATTTTGCAGAGACGGACGTAGTCAAAAGATGCTTTTTTGAGAAAACCCCGGCCCTGACCATGTTGTTTACCAGAGTGTTTGTTACCGTCAACTGATTTCATTTTTCTCTGCAGTAAAAGTGTGCAGTGTGTTGGCTTTATAACATAAACATCGTCCGCCAGCATCATGTTGAATGCAAGAGGAAAAAGAAGTTATCCCAGCTCCTCAGCTTGGATAACTTCTGTAAAAAAAAATGTGACACCTGGGCCAAATAATATTTACCAGTGAGTAAGAACACAGGATGAAATTCTTAACTCTAAAAATGACTTTTAAATATTATTTGACCCAGGTTTGGAGAAGAGAAACTCGTTAATGATAAGTATCCTCACTCTCGGGGAACCTTTCAAGACTCAGAGAACCGAGGTTACGCCCTGTAACCCGTCGCTTTTCTGTAATGTTGGCCAAAAGTGCAGTATATCATAAAGTATGTGAAATATGTGACAAGAACATGTGAAAATCTATTTGTACAGATACAATGGTTTAACCGTCCTGTTACATTGTTGTATTCAATATGTAGAACTTTATATGTGATAGTGTGGAGAAGATTTTTCTATTATTTATTGATTCTTTTTATTGATTTACTCGTGACCTGACCAAAATACCCCATCTGTGTGTTCTGTCCAAAAACTGAAGATGACGATGATGTGCAATGTTACAGAGGGAGATGTATGTATAGGGATTAAAGATTATATCATGACGATATCTGAAAGCCTGTAATCTCATTTAAAAAAAACACAAAATGAAAGTTAAATAGATACATCTTTATTAGCATCTGTAGGTATATTCAGATATGATGCCACAGCCAAAAGAAATGAAGGGAACTGAAAAACAAAACAATGTGCAAACTCAAAATGTACATCACGATGAGGTAAACGCATCTCGTATACAAACCGCCCGTTCACCCTCCCTGAGCATGCCTTTCAACACGAGCTCTACTCCATGCAGTAACATTCACTTGTTCAACGTGGACAGGGCGGATGCGGCTGCCCCGACAACCACCCTCCAATGATTAGACATCGAATGAGGAGGGAGATAATCTGGCTCAGAGTCGTGATGTTAAAAGCAATTATACCGACGCTCTGTCGCCTTGAGAGCCGTCCGGTGTGTCGGCGCTAATGTACATTCAAAAAAACATGCTCAGCCGGCAGCACAACGGAAAGCAGCGCAAACCAATCTTTGACTAGAGGGTAAAGGGCTCTCGTTGATAACAATCTTTTGCTTTTAGGAAGGTGCAGGGGGCATTTATATGTAAGTATATTTAACCACGTTGATTCTTAAATAATTCTGAACAATGGTCAACCCACTGAAGTCTGTTAGTCAGGTGGTCCAGGTGTTTCCAAAGGCACAAGGTGTGGCAGAGTGAAAAACAGACTTTTCAGCCAATCAGAGGGCAGGGATTTCAAGATAGGGGGGGGCCTTTAATTTGTCTGCTTTAGTTTTTTTTAACTAAATTGGGTTTTAAGTCCTCTGACTTGCTGATCAGGAACTTTCCAGTTTCATAAATGTTAATATAGGACTTAAATTAGAGATTTAAGGAAAGTTTAAATAGGCCTTCTCCTACTGTCCAAGTCCGAGGAACATCTGATTGGCTGGTCAGTGTCCCTGCAGGGCTACAGAACAATGCAAGCAGGCAACATCTTATAATTTAAAATGATATACAATTTTATAACTTCAAAATCCTGAAACGCAAATAGACGATAAAATGACACTAAACAAATCCGTTAAATTAAATCTTTACACTTTCTTACAACATGATTCAATGTTGTGTCGTCAGGGGACAGAAGCTAATGTAATTTTGGACTTTCAAAAAAAAGACTTTAGCAATATTCGAGGGTCATGAGATTTTATACAAACAGCACAGATTATGAAAATACGTTCTAAAGCTCGATGGCGGGTTTTTTGGACGATTGTCAAAAAGGACACGGCTCAAGATATTTGTACAGAAATCCAACAGAGTATTTTGAGGGGGGGGGACACATTACGAGCTGTGCGTCAATAAGCGTGTTAACTGCATAAAGTAAGTGAATTTCATTTCTGCCTTAACTTAACGATGAGATACTCTCAAAGACCACCCCCCCCATCTTTTTAAGAAAGCAAATAAGCATATTTCCCAAAATGTCAAAAGTATTCTTTTAAATGAGTGAATGCTGGTTTAGGATTAAATGAATAATCTAGAGGTTGGTCTGTTCCACTTGGCTCTTCAAGCTTCGGAAGCAAGTTGCAGTCGTAAGTGAAAAAAACAGAGACGCAACAAGTCACCTGCTAAACTTCTAATTCATGTCGTAATCCTTCATAGAGAAACTCAGGGCCTCGTTTATAAACGTTACACGTTGTTCTGTTGCGTAAAGTCAGAAATGAGGCCTGAAGCAAATGAAATCGGTGTGTTTTTCAAACGACAAACTGTTGTGATGATCTCCCGCTGGTGCTCCCACTGTAAGGGGCAGGGCTTGTGGCTCCAGGTGGACTGGTCGGCATGCGTGGAGTCGTTTGTGGTCCGTCTGCAGGAAGGAACCAAGATGACATCAGAAAGATGCAAAAACAACAGTCTGCTTTTATATATCATGATTTTTTTATTATTTGCTTTATGTAACAAAAGGTTTTTAACGACATTTGAAATGACAAAGCGTACTCACAGGGTTAAACTTGCTGTTGTGGTTTTAGTGGGTGTAGATGCCTCCGGTCTTGATGCAGCTGCTGATGGGGGATGACAGTGGATGGTGGCCTGGACGGATGGGCTTTGCTGAAACACAAAGAGCGAACGATTATTCATATTCAAATTATTGTTTTTTTGTCTCCTAACTTATTTTTGTTTGCGGGGGTGAGAGTAAACCGCGAGAAGCATCCACATCATATTCTCTCACCGATCTGCGCAGAGTAGCCCCTCCTGTTCTTGGCCCGCACAGCCTCTTTGATGCGGTCCACCTCCTGCTGGTAGCGCTTGCGGTCCCTCATGGCGTTCTCCTTGGCGTCCTTCAGTGCATTCTCCAGGGCTTTGACTCGCTCGGCTGTGGCACGGAGACGCTTCTCCAGTTTGGGCAGTTCACAGCGAAGGTCCGCGTTGTCTCGGACCAGCTGGTGTAAAACAAAAATTACATTTACACATATTAGTATGTGTAATGGAAAATGTTACCATTATACCACACTAAATATTATCTCTGCTTATGCATACTCTGTCAGTCAGTCATTCAGTCAGTGAGTCTCAGTCAGTGAGTGAGTCTCAGTCAGTCAGTCAGTGAGTCTCAGTCAGTCAGTCTGTGAGTGTGAGTGAGTGAGTCAGACTGAGTCCGTCCCTCCGTCCGTCCGTCCGTCCGTCCGTCCGTCCCATCACATGTTAGTTACTTCACCTGCTTGTGAACCTTGGTGAGCTGCTCCAAGTTATTCTCCAGGAAGGAAATCTTCTGTTTCTGGGCACCGTTGCCGAGTCCCTCCTCACAATCCAGCTCCGCACTCTAAAATATAAAAATATTGAGGTTTAACTGGCATTTTCACAAAAACGACACTGAGCAGCAGAGGATGGTCTAGTACCTTTTTAACCCGTGTGGTGAGTTCCTGAATGAACATTTTGCGGAGGTTGTGGAGAGTCTGCAACTCTTTGGCCTGAGAGAATAGAGAAAAAGCAACATTACATGACCGTACGTTACTGTGCGGCCATTCTTGGGTCGGGAATTCAACTGGCAACCAAAGCTTTCAGACTCACCACAGTCTCCTCCAGCCCCTTCAAGTCCTCTTTGGCCTCTTCCCTCTGTTCATTCAGCAGACTGGACAGAAACCACACACACGTTATCCCAACACTTGCATAACATCTTAAGCTACATAAGCTCTGCACCCTTCAATGAATTGCATGGGTAAACTGGTACTTACATCAGTTTCTGCAGCTTGGCGTCCTTCTCCTGCTCTTCAGCCTTCACTTTGTCGTAGTCTGACATGAGTCTCTCCTGCTCCAGTAAAAGACCCTGGTTCAGACTGAGGGAAAGAGAAATCCCAGTAAATCAAATGCTGTTGTCCTCACCTCATTTTGACCTCAAACTAAAAACTGCAACTAGTGATTACTCAAGTATCTCAGATGTTGTAAGTGCTGCTATCACCAGTTTAGTGTGTGTGTGTGTGTGTGTGTGTGTGTGTGTGTGTGTGTGTGTGTGTGTGTGTGTGTGTGTGTGTGTGTGTGTGTGTGTGTGTGTGTGTGTGTGTGTGTGTGTGTGTGTGTGTGTGTGTGTGTGTGTGTGTGTGTGTGTGTGGATTCCCTACTCGGTCAGCTCATCCAGCATCCTCTGCTTGTCTCGGAGGCGGCTGAGCAGCTTCTGATGAGCCTCCCTGTGGTTTTCCAGCTGCTCCTCCAGTGTTTTCTGGAGGACGGAGTCAAAAGGACACATTAGTGACACAGGGCTGGTCCTGTACAGGACAGACCAGCTTTTCTACGCACTTGAAACCATTATTCCTCTGAAGGATATTAGTTTAAATCAAACATGACATACATTTGACATACAACTTTTTGTTGTATATTACATTAATAATTTTACTGTCCAACACGTGAATTGTTTACCCACTGCAGGAGGGGCCCTTCTAGGTTACATACATACTAATTTCATTGTTGCCAGTTTTGGATCAAACAAGACTAAGAAGGAAGTATTACACTAGCAGCCTATCTTAAGCTTGTGATGTATAAGTTCTGGGGCCGGCTCTGAAATGAAACGTAACTTGACTGTAGCAGTTCACCTTGATCTCCTCGCCTCCATCCAGTCGGCCGATGTCCTCCTTCTCCAGCCCCGTCATCTCGTGTCTTTTCTCTGAGAAACAATGGAGACGACAAATTACTTTCAGTTTTTAGTCCTAGAGGATGTGGTTTTACCTGACGGAGGATGTGTGGAATGATGCGGGTCACTTGAAACACTCGTACCATTAGCTTGAATGATATGCGCACAAAAAGAGGTTTGTTTAGAAGGGATTTGTCGTGCACTGACCCTGAGCCTGCAGTTTGGTCAGGTCCTCGGTCAGAGCATCCTGACTCTCCTCCAGCTGTCTCTTCTTCTGCTCCATGTTCTGCATGTAGTCAGTCAGAGACCTGATCTTGGCCTGGTGCTGGACACAATGTGAAACCATGGATGGTCATAATTCAATCGTGTTTTAAAGACATTTAACAGGACATTGTTCAACATTTATTGGTAAAAATGTCCATGCCGCTCTAAACCAGATAAATAAATGACCCCCGGATGCTACAGGACACGCCACAGGATAGCCGTCAGGTGACCACGGTTACCTGGGAGATGAGCAGCTGACAGGATGACAGCTCCTTCTCATTGGCCTGGATCTTGCGGTGGGCGTCTGCCTGAGCGCTCTCCAGCTGTTTGCTGCGGTTGACCAGCGACTTGACCTCGGACTTCATCTTGCTGATGTAGAGGCGAGCGACCGTGAACTCCTCCTCCACCGCCGAGCCATTCCCGTTCGTCTCTGAGGACTGGGGGGGGGGGGGGGTACAGAGGGGAGGTTGGGGCGTCAGACTGGGGGAATGATGTGTGAGTGTATGTGTTTATACAGTGTGTGTGTGTGTGTGTGCGCGCTCACCCCGGCGGCCTTGGCGTCGCTGGTGCCAATGATGGCGCCGATGTCACTGAGGTCCCGCAGCAGCAGGTTGAGGACCTCGGCGGCTCTCTTCCTCTGAAGGCCGTTCAGCTCCTGCAACTGACCCAGCTCCCTCTGCACCGCCGACAACAGCACCTGTTGACAACACACACACACACACACACACACACACACACACACACACAAGAAGTAAACAGGAGGGTTTATCTTCCATTTTTGCAAAGATTCTAGGTATAAATTACCTTATTAAAATAATCATTTAACAATATTCTATTTATAATCTTTCCCATCATACACATCAAATTACATCTTTAAAGAAACATGCTTTAAATACTAGTTCACAACACATACTATTTAAGTGAGATATTATAAAGGGTCTACCAACAGCCTTTCTGGAATTAAAGTTATAATTATCACAGAAGTTATTATAACAAGATTGGAACACTGCTTTACAGCTTTTTGCAGGAGGAACGAGTTATTCCAAAACTTAACCAAAAAGAGAATTTCTGGCAATCGCTGGGATGTGAAAAGATACTTTATTTCAGCCACGTCAGACCCTGGGAAATAATTGTGCTCATACTTGTTGCACCATCTTATCAAGATCAGATTAAACACTGTAAAAAATATATATAAATATGTACAACCCACCGTCTTCTGCTGCAGCTCCTCGGCCAGCAGCATGTTGGTCTGATCCCGCTCCTCCACCTCCTGGCTCTTCTGGTCGTAGTTGACGGCCAGCTCCTCCAGGGCCTGCAGCACCTCCTTCACCTCCTCCTTGGCCAGCTCGTTCTCCGCCTGCAGCCGGCACAGCTCCTCCTGGATCTTCTCGTAGTCTCGCCGCGTCGATGCCAGCAGCTGGGAGGATGTGGGGTGTCGGTAAGTACAAGGAAAAAAAGGCGTCCACACCGACACAGAGACGTATTTTACCCACCTCTTCCTGATCCAGCATCTGTTCCTTGAGTTTCTCAGACAGCTGACTGTGTTGGTTGATCTCATCATCCTGTAGAAACAAGAGTAAAATAAGTCAGGCTTTCAAAACCTATATCCAGACGTTAACATCTATTTAACAAGTTTAAATAATGTTCTCCTCCGTGTTTGATGGGGATTTCAGAGAAGGGAAAAGGGCACTGACCAAAAACATGACAGACACTTGACCAGGCAATATGTGTGGAGGAGCCACGTCAGCCTCTCCCTCGGCCTCACCTTGTCGTCCAGCTGCTTGTACAGGTTGCTGATGTCCTCCTCGAACTTGCTGCGCTCCTCGCCACAGACGGCGACGCCTCCTCCGGCCGGCGGCAGGTTGTCGATGACGGGGGTGTTGTCGCACTCGATGCTCTTCTGATCTTTGGCGCTCAGCTGCTCCTCCTCCGGGACGTTCTCCCCTGTAATGTGCACTCGTGTGTTAGATCATTTACGAGTAAACATGCTGATCTAACAACTTGAACTAAACAGAAATGCAAACTTGTTATATAATTCAGATTTTATAGGGATTTATTCCAGCAGATTTGTTATACAAGAAAAATAAAAGCCAAAAATTCTAGATGCTTGAAACTTTAATAAGACAAAATGTCATTCGTGGGAAAACGTCTCTTTCAGCCGCTTTCATCAGGCTAAGCTGGATGGAGCTTTGAAAACGTCCTCCTCCCACGTCCCCCTCCCACGTCCCCCTCCCACGTCCCCTCTGAAGTAAGATTAGAGGCTGGTCTGCGTTTGACTGTTACTAAAACTTGCCGAAGTCAACGATGCAACATTTCATGTGAACAGTAAAACCAGGTGGGAGTCTCTGAAAACATGAACCTTTAAACCCCTGGCCTTTAGGCTGATGGGACTTCGGTTGCCTGGAGGTGGCGCTATGTGATATATCAAACTTCAATCATATTCTTTCTCAGCAGAAATGAAAATCTGCACATTTTATGGACTAGTCCCCAAACCACTGTGGCTTCTGCTGGGACGATGTTTTTCACCTCTAAAATCATAATCCTAATTTTTTTTTTTGCCTGAATAATAATAATTAATCCAAAATATCTTGGCAGTACACTGAATCAAATATACTGCACACATGTGTTTACAGTAAAATCATGTCATCTTGTGATTACGTGATGTAAACCAGAGCTAAGTGTGTCCACAGCCTTTTGGCAGCACTGTGATCCCAGCAGACAAATAACTGCTGTCTCAATAATTATTGACTTCTTAATTGAGCTTTTTCTTCAACACTGACGAAAGCCAACAGCAGAGGAGACGACGGAGGAGAGGACAGACGGAGGAGGTGAAGTGCTGCTCTGTGTAAAAGGCTCGGCACGGAGCCGGCAGCTGAGTCACGGCACAAGCACCGCATCAGCATAGTGTGTGTGTGTGTGTGCAAAGAGTGTGGGCTGATTTGTTGCTAAGGTGGGGGAGTGTTATCAGCACCCGCTTGGGAATTGAGAAAAAAAAAAATCAACAATGACCAGATTGAGAAAGAGGGAGAGTAGAGAGACGCTGACGCAAAGAGGAGAAGGGAAAGCGAGTGAGAGAGGAGGGGTGGGCGGAGGCGGGGTTTCAGTGGTTACCATGCAACAGTGATGGAGAAAAGGCGGAGGGATGCTGTGAAGCAGACACTGCAGTCTCAGAAACAGACAAACAGAATGAAAACAGACAGTACAATGATGAACGATTGTGTTTATATATCATCTAAGCATATATAAGGTACAATTAGGAATTTGTATCCTCATCTGTTATCAGCATAAACATAGATTCTATAAAAGGATGGACAACTTCCTCCCACCATCCAGAAATTAAGGCATTAAGGCAATCATCCAAACTGATGAAGTCATTTGGAGTCTGGGCAGTAGAAAAATTAGCACTTGAACATGCATCAGTGTGATGGGAGCTACCTGCAGTTAAATGGCAGAAACAGTCTTTGAGAAAAATGGATTTGATATATATTTCGATGTTTGGGCCATCTCCCATCTGCTAATAGGGATGAGGCAGGGTTTATGACCTATGCTGCAGCCAGGAGGGAGCAAGGGAGCAGTGAACGGGTTGATGAGTATGTTATGGTCCATCTCTATCTCAATCGGGATCCCAGAAACCTCGAGGATTTACAACCTCTGGAAGACAATTATTTACTTTGAGTTTTTTTTCCTCACCGTTCCTCCAGCGGTTGAGTTCGGCCTCCAGCCTCTGGATGACGCTCTTCAGGCCCTTGTTCTTGTCCTTCTCCTTCTCGTATTTCTTCTTCCACTCCTCGGCCGTCAGCTCCAGGTTCACCGACACCGTGTTCTTGATGGTCTTGGCTCTAAACAGTCGCAGACGGAGCAGAGTGAGGTCGGTTTGGACGCTGACAGATTGTTTCTGCCCCATCTCTACCTTTATCATTTTCTTTAGTACATGGAGTGACTTCCTATTACCAGCCTCTTATCACATTTGAACGGAGCTGAGGCCGAATCACAAACGAAAATCATATTAATATATGAAAATATGGGTTTGATTTGAGGTTAACTTCAAGTGAAGACCAAGATCGAGTTTAAGGCTTTTTCCCAAGAGCACAAACGGAATTTATAGTTTGAAGAGGTTTTAAAGATATTTTTCCTTAATATTAAATCAATTTGGCAGCATTTAAAAAGTGATCTGGTTTTAAGTCAAGCTAAGTAGAAAGTCTTTGCATTCACGAATCCCTCTGGAGCATCTCATCTTGTTTTTACCTCCGCCAAGGAGATATATATTTTCACCCCTGTCCATTATGGTTGTTGTTGTTTTTAAGCAGGAATATGGAAAAACTACTTTACAGATTACCACGGAACTTGGAGGACTGATACAGTGTGTATGAGGGTAAAGGATTTTAAATCTTAAACATTGTGCAACAAGGCATTTTCAGAGACTTTCACCATTTTCACAGAAAATAATTCATGAGAAAAATGGATAGATGTGCAATTTGTGCAGCTTGATTGAATTTAAGGAGAATATTGAGCCTTGATGGAAGTATGGGCTCTACTGAGGGCCATTCTAGTTTAGTATGTTAAAAGGAATTCATTTTATGAGCTTCATTTGTCAGTAGAATCTACCGGAACACCCACGTGCTTTTCTCGTCTTCTTACTGCTAAACTACCGCATGATTCAAACATCCTCAGCGAGCTGTTGCCGCAGATAGTCCAATTTGAAAGGATGCAAACTGTGAGAGGCTGCCATGTTGTTATCTGCCAGAGGAGCCTTTCCACATCTTCCCCCTCTGATGAGGAAAAAATCTCATTTGAGCCTGAAACACTTCATTTCCTGGGCACAGAGGGCAGATGGCTGCACAGCACTGGCCCATCAGCCGCGTCCCATCGCTGCTGCTAACGCTCGATTACATAAGCACTTTGAACTCGGACACTGTCGCGATTGAGTGAGAGCAGTTCAGTTTTAACACCGAGTTTCATTAGGCAGGACGAAGACGTAAGATGTTCCGTAAAAATGTTATCCGTCACTTTTAAAGAGCTCCATCATAGTATCTATTTGACTTAGTGAAATGAAATTGTTGAGTGTTTGTGCGTGTGAAGCAAACCCAGTGAGATAAGAGACGAGGGAGAATACAGAGCGGGAACCAGAGACCACAGAGACCAACAAACAAACAAGGTGTGGTGGGTTTCTCCGTAGCGATCTATAAATAGGAAGAAACCCGGATGCACAGTGTGAAACTCAGAGCCATCTGGCTGCTAGTGTTCAGCACTGACGTCAGCCATTGCCCTAATTTGTCTCACTTTTAATTTGCTTCCAATAACAAAAACTATTAGTATCAGAGGTGGTTGCATCGTTCTCTATATTTAGACTGAAATGAGGAGTCTCAATTGTTGAAGTCTCTTATAAGACAATATATCTTTTGGGATATTGGATTGTAAAAAGTTTGGACTTTCTTATATTCAAAGAGCAGATGATTTAATGTTCGCGACATCAGATATTCTTTTAGAGAACGGCTGTAACGTGTTTTAACTGTTAACAATGAATCTTTAAAAGGGTTTGTTTTAGTCCAAATGAATTTAAAAGAAGTTGAATGTGTTTTCATTAGTTCATAGCGTTTCCTGAAATCGTTATTGCACATATCGCTGCAATCAATGCAAGAAAATAACCCGTGTGAAAGTCTGTGACTGAAGGACATGATACACAGATGTGGGTGTTTCTTATTGTTGTATTTCATCTTTCAATTCTCTGAGGAGAACAATGTTTGGTGATGAGGACGGATTAATTACACCTCAGAGAAACAGGATGAAGCCGAGAGCCATAGATGCATTTATATGTGTATGTGTTGCATTGTGCATTTAGTGCTTGTTTATCAGCCAACACACACAATGAGCAGTTTTAGTACGTGTGTTGGCAATTTCGAAAATTCCTAACTTTGTTTTTCATACTCAAAACATAGAATTTTGTCTGAAATTGAAAAGTGGAAGTAAAAACAAATAATCCTAATAATTCTCTGATATTATCAGACTCACATATTTAAGTAGAAAGCGGCTAAAGCGCCTGAGGGGCAGTGAGAAACTGTCACTCATGTATGGACATCGTCTACTTTCTCCCGTTGATAGGTCAGTACTTAGGAGCTGAAAGATTAATGTGACAGGTACCTCTGTCCAAACATGAGCGTGGACTTGGTCTCGGATTCGTTGTAGACGGACGGCGAGCAGCAGATGATGATGGTGGTGCGGCAGTTTCCTCCCAGCGAGTCCTGCAGGATCCGGGTCATCTTGCTGTCCCTGTACGGCACGTGGGTTTTCTGGAGAGAAAGGAAGAAAAAAAGAAACGCATCTCTGTGTCACGACGAGGCGACGCCACACTGACGCTCGTGGAAGTTAGAGACGGAATTGCGATCGACTTAACTGTTCCCTCGGCCAGAGCTGAGATGACGTTCCCCAGCGCCGACAGAGATTTGTTGATGTTCTTGGCCTCGTCCAGCACCGCTCCCTCAGCTCCCGTCTTACTCACCTGTTCAAACAATCAACTCACAGCGTTATCAACTTGTCAGTTCATTAAACACACCCTGAAACCAAACATTAATTCCATTTGTTTTCTGGTTTGACCTTCTCGCTGCCGGCCAGGTCGACCAGGTAGAGCTTCCCCGACAGCTTCTTCTCCGTCTCGATGTTCTCCTGCTTGATGTTGATGAGGAAGATGCTGTGGCTGCGGGAGCTGTGCTCATTCATGTCTGCAAAATAAGGAAATCCTTTTAAAGTGGCAAAACCTCGAAGCCATGAATGTCTGTAGGAAATATTACGATTCTCTGTCCAGCAGCTGTTGAGATGTGTCAGTCTGGAGTGACCCAACAACATACAAAAGGACCAAGAGAGCAACATCTCCATTTACCGAGCTACAGGTGCCAGTGTCGGTGGAAATGGAGACAAAGACATTAAGATGAAATACGGGTGCAGGGATACGTACTGGTGACCGCCACGTGCCGATTGTCTTTGCCCTCGTCGATAACATCCATCACCTCCTCTGGACTGGACACAAAACGTTCAGTACAACCCTGAGAGAGGAAGATCATCTTTGTTATATGGAATATTATTATTACAGATATTACAGTATTAACTGATATTTGGATAATTAATCAAATTTTGTATGTGCTGTTCACCAACCTTGACATAGGGCACTCTGTTTTTGTCTTCATGCACCGAGAGGTTCGTCTTCGACACTTAAAATGAAGCAGAAATCACACGTCTCTTGTTGCAAAATGGCTTTTAACAAGCAAAATAGCAACATGTGTATCGATCGTTGCACACTTACCATCCAGCAGGTCTCTAATCTTGTCCATGTAGATTTCAAAATAAGAGACCTGCACAGAGAAATTGGGAAAATTGGAAAATTGTCCATATAAAAAAACTAAAACTATTAAATAACTATAAACTATAAGTTCTTTTTTTTCTTTACCTTGATGTGAAACTCAAGGTTCTCGTCCATGGAGTAGATGTGGTCAAAGATGTCATGGGCGATGCGAGGGATGATTCCCATCAGCTGGGGGTCATGCAGTTTGCCCTGAACACAGCGGCGGATATCGTACGAGGATATTAAACATTTACAAAAAACTAAGAAGCCAGGATAATTAAAAAGAGCCTTTGGTGGATTAGAACTGGAGTAATTTGCTGGAGTCAGTTTATGCCTTTTCTACTTCAAATCTGTGAATGTCCCTTCAAAGCAAACCCTATGAACCTGGACATCAGGGTGGGTCTCCGCTATCTGGCTTTTCATTCCTCGAACCTCAACATCTGTAAGAGCTTGAGTGGATTTAGCGTTTTGCACTAAGTCTGTTACACAATGACTGCCGTGCTCTAATCCTCCGAACTGGAGATGGGAGCTCATAATAAAGGTCAGTGGCCGTCTTCACACAAAGACTCAGACTCCGGGTCCGATCGATTGGTAGACTTCTTGTAAGATCTTGCTCCAGATATTTCGGACGCTGTGGTTTTGTAGTTGACTGAGCGAGTCTCTCACCTCCATCGTGTGTGTCTTCCCAGACGACGTCTGCCCGTAGGCGAAGATGGTCCCGTTGTAACCGCCCAGCACATCTGGAATCATATTGAATTCAATTATAAATATGGCAATGCCTAAAGTTAACTACAATAACACACAGTACTGTGGGTTTCTGTGGTAGTAAACCTTTTGTTTTGCAACGGAATATTCAATATTAATATACAAATGTTACTACTGCAACAATTTTTGTATTACTTTCAGACATTGTTATTGCTATTAACTTCCCCCTATTTACTTACTTTATTACGTGTGTTAAACTACCAGGCTCCAATTTCTCTTACTGATACATCTGCTACAATTAGCAAGAAGTAAAATTCATTTCTAGGCTCAATAAGATAGCAATAGGTAATGATAACAGGGAAGTACTGCAGTGTGTAGACTACAGTTGTATAGAAAGTATGCTCTGTCTCCATTATGTAAAGTGAGAATGAAAAACAAAAGATGGAGGACAGATTAAGTCTGTGTGCAGAGAGACAATAGATTAACGTTACATAAGAGCAATGTTTTCTTACAATCAGTTTGCCTGCAGCAGGTTTAAAACCTTCATGTCGTACCTTTCACGATCTGTTTGGCACACTGGTCGTACACTTGCCCCTGCGACGTGTTCGGAGGCAGCACGCGGTCGAACACGTACGGCTTGGCCTGTTGTCAAACCAGCACAGGACACATTAGAACAACAGGGATACGACAACAAACAGCAAGAATTGTTATCTTCATAAAAAGGCAGTAAAAAAAGTGGCAGCATGTAGATCAGTCAATATTCATCAAGTCCAAAACACAAAGGAATTGTTTCCGTCACGCTGATGCATCAAATCAGGAATTCTGAGCTGGAAAAGCTCCAGTAACTTCCAGGATGCTTCAGTGTGATCATCCATCACCCCCTCCTGCCCTTGTCCAGCTAGGAACTCTTCTTGGCGGGGGGGGGGGGGGGGGGGGGTAAAAGCCTCGTCGCAGTGAAAAGCAGCTGTCAGCACTTGGCAGCAGCAGTACTCTGACTCTAAAACTGAAGCAGGGAAACCATTGCCACAGGGTCAGAGCTGCTGGGTAATGTGTTTTAGTGCAGTTTGATTGATGGCACGAGGTGGTGACGCGCACTTAGTCATGGTGGGACGGGGGGGGGGGGGGAGCAGGGGCTGCTAATTGGCGAGGGGGAGGGTAAAAATAAAATACAACATTGACTCTTTTTTTGTGCAGATAAATACAAATGCAGGGCTTCAGAGGAGTAATGTTCTGGTGCAAAATGTGAAGGCCTAAACCATATATTATGTAGCGCTTGTGTCGTTTCTTCCCTAAGTTCCTGCATCAGCACTTTTTTTAAAGATGGTGACTCAGCGTGAGTACAACCTTTGACCCCCCCCCCTCCCCTCCAAACGATTACACCCTTCAACCACAAACATGTCCCTCTGCAGGCGGGGGGGCGTTATGACAGGGGAGGCAAAGCAGGTGACTGCAGCCACAACAATTTTGCGAGAACGCCCTTAAATGCTATGACCAGGCACCAAAGCCGGAAACAAAGTCCCATGTCATTATGCTTGCTGCCAAAAGCTTACTGATTTGGTTCGTAATGGTTTGGTCTGGTACGATGTAGGGGCCCCACTTCCCTTTTGCCTGGGGGCCCCCAAAGAGCCTTGACACACTCCTGTCTCTCCAGATACATTTTAATATGAAAGGTTAAAGACACAACTGCTATTAGAGGCTGTTTTCTCTTCTCCTCTTCATACTGTAGAAGTATTTTCTAGAAATTCCTGTTTCTAACGTAACTAAATTAGATTTAGATGACACGTAAACACATTACAGTCGTGTCACGTTGGTTTGGTTTTGTTACCGTTTGTCTCTGAGGCGTTTTAACGCGTTAAAATGTGTGAAATGAAGATTGTCTGATTCTTTTTGCATAAATATATTGATGAAATCTTGAATTATAACTAACAGGCTGTCTATCATTTATCAGAACCTGGTTAGAAACATGTTTTGCAATGGGTCATGATGCTGTTTTAAGAAGAAGAAGCCTACAGGGGCGGATACAAGTTTTAGATGACACTATTCTGCATAATATTCTTGCATCAAACACTACACCTCTGCAATATTATATGAAATCATTTATATAACATCATCAGAATCTTGTGACATCTGTAGTATTGGATGCTTATTGCGCACTTGGCATCTCCAGCCTGTCTGCAGGGCTCCAGGAGACTTTCCTCTGAAACACTGCAGTGTTTGTGTTGTGCCCCTCTCTCACACACACACACACACTCCATCACAACAACAGGGAGCAGACGGACTCACCGTTATCACCACGGTGTCGTCCTCTTTGAATTTGGGGATGTATTTGTCCCCTCTGTTGATTTCGGCCTCGTTCAGGGGCCTGAAGCGACACATCACTCTCACCCCGCACTCTGCTGCATTCACCATGGCTGCTGCTGCTGCTGCTGCTGCTGCGGACCCTTTATCCGGATGATGCGAGGAACCAACGAGAGGCTGGAAAACCCGGTGGAGGATTCGGTGTGTGGTGGTCAAAGGGAGGCTCGGGGACCTCAAGTGGGGCCTCGGGTCCTGAGTTCGGTTTCCCCTGCAACAGAGACTCAGAGCATCACTCGCAGACAAAGCGGAGGTCAAACGCGTGGTTTTCTGTTTTCCCTAAGTTGAGCAACCTCCACTGCGCAACGCGTCCTTCATCCAAGCCGGACACCTCGGCTGCGCCATGTCCAGAACCGGATCCACCGCAGCGCTGCGTCCCCGCGTCGGTGCACAGGCCTCAGGGTGCAGGGGTGACACCGACACGCCGTGCAGACAGCGGGCTGGCGTGTGTCTGTTGTTGGCGGAGGGGGTGAACGCGGGGGTCGGTGCCGGGTGTGCAGGGGGAGAGACCGGAGAGGACGCGCACAGACAACCGCATCGTCCGGGACTGGCAACGGAGGCGCGCTCCCGGCAGGATGACGCGGCGCGCTGCCGTGCCCTGCATCAGCAGCACAGTCACTGAGATGCTCGTGTGCACGCGCTTTGGTTTAGTTTTATTTAGCAGATTGAAAATCACGAGTTATTATCTCTCAGCAATAAAATGCATTAAGAGGTAGATACCACTGTCCAAAATGTTATTTAAATTTTTTAAATTATAATACAACAAAAAAAATGTATGGTCCTATATCCCATTCACCACAGAACACCAGTGTGTGTATAACCTACATGTTCATATCAATATTTGAATAATTGATAACAAAAAGCCACCTCAGTGAGTGAGTGTTAACTTGCAACTGAATCCCACCATGACGTCCAATTCTGGAGCTTTTGATCGCGTCGCATGATCTTCATCCTTAAACAGATGAAAAGGCAAAAAAAGTCCTTAAAGTGCATTAACAAAAATATATATATATACAGCTCTGGAAAAAATTAAGAGACCACTTAAAAATGATCAGTTTCTCTGATTTTGCTATTTATTGGGAGTAAAATGATTTTTTTTGTTTTATTCTATGAACTACTGACAATATTTCTCCCAAATTTCAAATAACGATATTGTCATTTAGAGCATTTATTTGCAGAAAATGACAACAGGTCAAAACAACAAGAATGATGCAGTGTTTTCAGATCTTGAATAATGCAAAGAAAACAAGTTCATATTCATTTTTAAACAACACAATACTAATGTTTTAACTAAGGAAGAGTTCAAAAATCCAAGCAGCTCGGCTTTGTTTGATGGCTTGTGACCATCCATCTTCCTCTTGATCACATTCCAGAGGTTTTCAATGGGATTCAGGTCTGGAGACTGGGCTGGCCATGACAGGGTCCTGATCAGGTGCGAGACACTGTGGCTTGTAGGCCTCTCCAGGTCTCCGTCTAACCATTAGATGACCAGGTGTTGGGCAAAGCTGAAAACTGGACTCATCAGAGAAGATGACCTTACTCCAGTCCTCCATGGTCCAATCCTTATGGTCTTTTGCAAACCTCAGCCTGACTCTTCTTTGCTTCTCATTGATGAAGGGCTTTTTTCTAGCTTTGCACGACCTCAGCCCTGCCCCTAGGAGCCTGTTTCTAACCGTCCTCGCCGTGCACTTCACCCCAGCTGCCGTCTGCCATTCTTTTTGGAGGTCACTTGATGTCATCCTACGGTTGTTGAGTGACTTTCGAATGAGTTGGCGGTCATCCCGGTGAGTGGACAGTCGTTTTTCGTCCTCTGCCGGTCTGTAGCTTTGTTGTCCCTAATGTCTGCTGCTTGGCCTTGTTCTTATGAACCGCCCTCTTTGAAATTTTAAGGATGGAAGCAACCTGACCCCCACTGTATCCCTCTGCCAGTAAAACCAGAATTGAACCCGTCTTTTGGCATGGTCAATAGTCACTTTATTATATATATATATATTAATATATAGGATTTTACAGTCAAGCATTTGTATTTGTATGACAGCAAGTGTGCTACAATTCAACCTAAATTACATGATTATACTTTACCTTATAATCCTAGGTAGAGGATACGAAATCAATCATTCATTAGCCCACATTAAATGTGTGCTCTCCTATTTGCCCACTAGAGGGCAGTGTTCAACAAGAAATACTCCCTTTAAATGCATCACTGACACTCTGAGCTTGATTCATGATTCATCACATTTTAAACTCGATAAAAGTTAATAATCTGGAAACACCCCGGAAACAGGAGATTTGAAAACACGTGACACCAGATCATTCAAGTAAGAGTGACCATGTTTTTAATATCTTTAAACATCTGTGCAACATTGTTCAAAATGTTACATCACTGCATGACCTGTAATGTTTCACAATATTTACCAAAAAAAAGTCCAAACAATCTCAAAATAATGGACTCTGACAAACTATCCCTAGCCCACATTAATGCAAAAATAAAAATAAACTTCAAGTCTATTTTCTGTAAAGTATATATTAGTGAGAAAATATATACTTAATTACAAGTTGAAAAAATAATACAAAATACAAGATGGCAGCACCCGTATCCGAGGTAGCTTAATTTAAAGATATAATACGTAAGAGTTATTCATTCAAATGTCTAAACATAACAAGACCTGTGTTTTTTATTTTGTTGACTTGTGTACTTACATATCCAAAATGATTCCAACAATGTTCAGAGAAATCCCCAATTTTATTCAAGGTGCTTTAGTTACTGTTTTGATTAAAGGGACCCCTGGTGGCCAACATTTTATATTGCATATTTAATGGGAGGAAGTGGAGAGGCATCTTTATTATTATTGTTGGGGTGTGTCACTTTTCTTCCCAGTAACTGCAGGATAAGTGATGAAAGAATTCAATTGACTGCAGTGATTTGTAATTTCCACCCCTGAGGGACCGAACGACAGTTGGAACCATCTGTCGTCGGACAAGATCTACATTATTTATTGGAGTTTTTTTGTGCACACAAACATAAAAGTCTACAAAAGTGCAATTATTTCAAACAATCTTTCCAAAAGCCCTTGAGCATCAGATTTTAGTGTCGCACCGATCTCGCAAACAGTTGGGGGTTTTTTTCTCTCCCAGAAGAACCAGAGGGGCTGATGGGAAATGTGGCTATGGACTATGATATCTAAAAATTAAACACGACTCTTAAGGCCAATGGTGCTTCAGGATCCTGTTTGTACACAAGAGAGGCTGTAAAGCTGTCAGCCTCACTCTGCTTCAACCTCTGTGTGTGTGTGTGTGTGTGTGTGTGTGTGTGTGTGTGTGTGTGTGTGTGTGTTATGGCATGGCCTTTTTACCCAACATGAACCCACTATTATTCAATGAAAAATTAACTGACTGATAGATAGATAGATAGATTGGTGCTGGGGACGGAGGGATGGATGGACAGATGAACAGATGGGTGGGTAGACGGATGGGCGGGTGGATGGATAGATAGATAGGTGGGTGGGGGGACGGAGGGACAGATGGACAGATGGGTGGGTGTGTGGTCAGACCCAAGGACAGGCGGATGGATAGATACATAGATAGATAGATAGATAGATAGATAGCAGCCATGTTGTGTCCTTGTTTCACTTGATGAACTGGGCATCAATTAATGCTCATCTGCTACACACACACACACACACACATGACTAGCATCACTCGCCCTTTAAGAAGGCACATTGTGTTCAGGAGAGAGAGTCAGAGCCTGGAATTAGAGGCAACCAAATTACAGTCTGCGTGCGTGCTTGCACTTAAACCGAACATGCAGCTCGATACCAGCAGCACAACATCTGTTTCCCCCCCCGTTCAGGAAGGTGCAAATATCGATGAGAGGAAACTTGAATGATGCAGGGGGGGGGGGGGTGGCGTTGAAGGTGGAATCCAAGGAACGAGAACAGCAAGAAATTAAGGTTGGATGCAGATGGAGATAAGTCATTTCAGTGGATGCACTTGGTTTGTGAGAGGCTGGATGCATTTTAAAGCGCCACACCAGGAAGGATCTGTCAGTCAAACAGTGTGGGTGGGATGGGGGACATGTTTATGCAAGTCATTGGGGGAAAGGCACGGACAATGAAACACAAATAGAGGTCATCCTCGATAGTTGTTCAGTCCCCGACTCCTTCTTTTCATTCCAAACTAATTAGAAAAGTCAATGATTTCTGTGCAGCAAATAGAGCTTTTGAAGTTGAGCCTCCGAGCTCATGGAATTCAAAGGCTTTCACAGTCTTATTTGGTCCCGAACACACAACATAAGGTCGGAGCACTCAGTAGTTTTCAGGATAAAATGTGAATTTAGATCTTAATATTCAAATGAAATGACAGTTTACTTCCCAGAGTTCATTATGCCTTAAATGGTTCTTTAAAGTCCCACTTATACAGCAAAAGAAATGCAAACATTTGTGACCACAGAATGATTTCATGATACACTTGAACTTTTGTAGTCTGAATAAAATCAAAAATTAAGAAATTAAGCACCTTTTAAATAGAGTTGTACACAAAATTTTATGGGCCCCCCGAAGAGTCAAGGAGATACTTTTTAGAGGATTACTTTTGCAATACCTCATAATACTTTTGCAATACCTCATAATACTTTTGCAATACCTCATAATACTTTTGCAATAACTCATAATACTTTTGCGCTACCTCATAATACTATTTTTCTAATATTCAGGGAGGCATTTTCTCAAACAAGCTCAAACATGTTTTGGTTGTTGGTGAAAAACTTCTTGGTTTATTGGTTGAGAGGAATTCGGACTTCATCATGACCACTAACTGTTCTCCAAACGTTATCTAAGGCTCGATTGTCCTACGCTTCCTTAATTAAACAGTATCAAGTATTGAAAACAAAATTAAGATCCGATTGAATTTCGCTCCCAGGTCTTATTCTCAGCTTTTAAAGTGGAGCTTGTGTGAAAATGTCACAGACTATTAGCTGAAATAATTTAAAAAAAATCGGTGCTGGGCCTTGTGGAGGGGCTGTGGGCCGGAATCAAAGAAGCATCTGTGATGGGTGGAGCCTAAATCAGATAACCCAATGACTTTCCTGCCCCCCCCCCCTCTCACCCCTGCCAGGTTCCTACATAAGATGATCACTGAGGTTTAATAGCATGAAGCCATAGCTAGATCAGATACCGTGTTGGCAGGAGCCCTCGCTGTGTCTCTCTCTGGCGTTATCAAGGAGCGTGTTTGGAGCGGCGATGACAGCACTGGCACAAACAGGGAGTGCTGGAAGCTGGCCTCAGACCAGCGGTGTTGAGTGTGTGTGTGTGTGTGTGTGTGTGTGTGTGTGTGTGTGTGTGTGTGTGTGTGTGTGTGTGTGTGTGTGTGTGTGTGTGTGTGTGTTGTCTGGCTGTGGTGGGCGGTGTGTGTGTGTGGCGCCTGTCTGGCTTTTGGCTGCGGCTCAAGGTTGAAGCCTGTTGGAATCAGGGAAATGTAAGTGCAAACGTGGACATCTACGTCTCCATTTTCGAAAGGGACGAAATATAACTGCAATTTGCATCTTTTATGACTGTAATGAAATGAATTAATCCACTGCTGTTTGCTTTTTCGAGCTCAAATTTGGCTTTTCAGTGGTTCTCTGGTGTTTTGGGGCGTAAACCGGCGGATTTAGGGTTTTGCCAACAACAACAACCTGGAGGCAAATGAAGGACGGAGACGTTGAACGTTGGGAAGCATGTTGATGGACATTGTGGGATTAAGTTTCGAGGCCTTAAGGACACGGGTTCGGCGGTTGACAGATAACAGCTCAATATGACTGACAGCAGGAGGCTGGAACTTTGACCAGCTGAGGAGGAGGAGGAGGAGGAGGAGGAGGGGGCGGGACTCAAAGGCGCTGCCAATCTCAAAGAGCAAACTCATGACCAGGTTACTTGGAGTCAAATTTACAAGAACTCACATTTTTAAGCTCTGGAAACTAACTTATTTAGACGTACAGAAGCTTCAGTGTCACTTTCAGTTTATGTCAGACTTTGGATTCAATTATTCTGAATAGAGAAAAGAAATTGACCTTTTAGATAGAAATATTTAGAGGTTTATCTCCAGCAGTGAAACCAGCAGTGCTGTGTGTATCATCGGAAAGAATCCCAAAAGACAAATGACCCCATTATTTCGGTGCGTTTTAACAGTAGCACTTTGTCAACTGATTTTCCCATCAGCCTTTGCAAACTTCCAGTATGTTCAGTTCGTGCCCAACAAAAAAAATTGGTGATAACAGCAACATTTCCTGTATTTTATTCTCCTTATTTCTGTGACATTAAAAAAACTATCTTAAATGATTTGAAACCTGCAATCTCATACAAATATATCGAGCAAAATACTAATCTAAATTCAACAGAAATTCAAAAGAATGCATGTGCACACACACACACACACACACACACACACACACACACACACACACACACACACACACACACAGAGAGAGAGACACCTTTCCCCTGCTGAAGTGTTTTTGGTTTGGCCAGAGGGAAGGAATCCCACAGCTATATTTGTGACCACATGCAGGACAGCCTACAGAGAGTGTGTGTAAACAGACCTGTGTGTGTGTGTGTGTGTGTGTGTGTGTGTGTGTGTGTGTGTGTGTGTTTCCACCCCCAGGCCCGTTTTCCTCTCACCTCATTTCAACCGTCACACCGCTTCCCCACATTGCTGAGTCGACCTTTGACCTTTCCGATGATCCTCTTCCGGACACTGTTCTGTAAACAGGAATTAAAACTACTGAGAGTTGAATGCAGGAGGAATCATTAGGTCTTTAAAAAAGAGCAAATCGCCTCTGAGGGGTCATGAAACGTCTCGGTGAGAGAAGATTGTTAAAAAATCAATCGTACGATGTATAAAAATATCTTTCCCCCTGGTGTAGACACATGAGTGTGTATATATACGACCTCTTCTGGTATAAAGCCTGTGTTTGCCGCTGAGGCGCAGAGATTATCTGCTGGTGTTGTTGTCTTGTGGTCTGCAGGGTGTAATCAGCCCAACCCACCGGCCCGCTGTGAATGCCCCACCGCTTATCGCCATATTTTCCAGTGTATTAAGCCGACCACAGGCATTTTCACACTGCGGCTGGTGGAAATTGATTTTGAACCCAAATAGGTAATATATACAAAATAGCTCTTGGTCTATATTTTGTCTGGGCTGGTTCTCACTTGTTTCAGCCTTCGTCTTGTGTTTTGAAATCCTAATTTTTAACTTTCTTTATGCAAACAATATACAGTCGACATTTGCAGTGTAGAACTTCAATAAAAATTCTTAATTTTCCTCATTTTGCTCATCATTTGGGGTCATGATACAACCTGAACATACTTCCTCACCAAAAAAAACCACAAGAAAATACAAAAGAAGTTAAAATGATTTGTTTATTATCCAAAATTATTAGATGTGAGTTCATACATTGATTAAATTGTTTTTACATTTGTTATGCTGAATACAAATAATGTGACGTTTCTATATGTACAGTTTCTAGGGATCAAATTGTAAATTATAATATGTTATGTTCCACATGTGAAAATCACATATTATTTAATCCCAAAATAACAACGAAACATCTACAAATACTGAGTAAATTGTTGGACCAACTTTAAAAATAACTTCAATTGGTAGCAAACAAATGAATTAAGTTTGTTGAAAGTTTAAAAGTTATTATAAGCACAGTTAAAACTTTCAACTGAAAAAAAAATCCATTAGTGTGATACCAATTGAGGTATGATTCATTTTCAACAGAATAAAATCATCCCCAAGTATTTAATTCGAACAAAACACTTAAAGTCACATGATGAATATTCTATCCCATGCAAACACTGCAAGAGAAAATAATATTTATCTATCTTTTGCAGTCATGTTAACAAAGTCATAAAATCCCTGACAACCTAAATGCAAGTCTCAAAATCGCGGCATGAAAAGGAAAATTGTAAACTCTTTGACAACGAGGACAACTTCCTGTCACCTCAGAATCTCTCTGCTCACACAAGTGAATGTGAAAGTGCCTCAGGGCGACTCTGACGACCATACGTCACAAAGAACTCTGCCAAAAGTAAACTCCTTCCTCAAAGAAATTACGCCCATCGCCGACTTTTTCTTCAAATCCACAATACAGTGCGAGTCATCCTTTTTTTGATCATTTTCGGACACCAGCTGCTTATCGCGCTTAGAAGAATAAGGATATTGCATCTTTTTTGTTTCAATCAATTATTTTGCAGCCCTGTGTGCAAATTGTTAGAATTAATTTCTTCCCTCATGCTCAGGTGTCTTCCTTTTCTCTGGAGCATTACATGAGATCTCTCTGCACCTGGACTGGAGTCCACCTGTGGCAGATTCAGGTGAAGGGACATGATTTGAAAAGGCACACACCCGTCACCACGGCGTCCCACGGCTGACAGAGCGTATTAGAGCAAAAACCAAGCCACAGCAGGAGTGTGTCGAGGCACAGATCTGTGGGAAGGCTACTTAAAAAAAAATCCAGCAGCATAGACGGTTCCCAAGAGCCGCGGTGGCCTCGATAAAAAGTTTGGAACAACCGGGGTTCTTCCCAGAGCTGGGGGACTTTTGAGAGAGTTGACAGAAAACAGAAAACCTAAAGGTCATTGTGGCTGAGCTCGAGAGATGGTGTGTGAAACTTCTGAAAGGAAAAACTTCGTCCTGCAGCTACATCATGGTGTGGGGTGGGCAGGGGAAGGAGGGAATGTAAACCTGGTCCAGAGCGCTCAGGACGTCAGACTGGGACGGAGGTTCAACTTCTAACGGGACAGTGACACAAGACGATGCAGGAGTGGATCAGGGACACATCTGCTTTTCAGTGGCAGGGACAGAGAGACTGGTCAAGGTTGAGGGAAAGCCGAACAGAGAAATGTGAATGTGGATATGAAAACCTGGTCTGGAGTGCAGAGGACATGCGACCGGGCCAGATGTTCAACTTCTAATGGGACAATAACCAAAGGCACAAAAGTATAGAAGATGCAGGAGTCAGCTTTCGTCTGACGCTGCACAAAATGCCTCGTCATGCGAGTCATTTTGATGCGGGTCCATCACATCTCTACGATTTCCCTGATTTCATTCGGTGACTGCGGGTTCGTCCAGCGTCAAGAGGGCCGTCCCTGGGGTTGTCCCTCTGGAGGAAACCTTCTGCTGTGCACCAGCTCCACTTTGAGGCCCTTTGGACATCACCATGGAGAGTTGGGTTTTCTTGATGATAGATGTTTAGATGCCCCCAAAATCTATAATCCATCGGTCATAATCCGAGAAAATGTCCAGAATATGAGCATAAAGGATTTCTTGCACACTGCTGCAGTGGCTCCGAGTGTAAATGTAAGCTATTGTGTAAAAAGAAGCAAATGCTTTGAAAGAGCACACATTGTTAAGGCAAGCCTCCCCGGAGAGAGATCGTTTTTTTTTTTTTGCTTTAAGTATTTAATATTCAAATCTATTTCTTCTTGAAGACAGATTGAGGCCAGCCTGGAGTCTCTGTCATCCTCCACTCCAAACAAATCATCAGCGGGGGAATAACGATGAGCAGTGTTTCATCTTTGTTATTCCGTTGTCTCTTGCATAATTGACAGATATTAACTTCCCATCAAGCAAGTGTAATTATAATCAATCCTCCAATAAGGCGCACAATTAAGGGAGCAATTTGATTGGTTTGAGCGTAACCCCCGAGCCTAATGAAAGACGCGCGCGCAAACAAATTCATCAAGTTGATAGCGTGTCAAAGTAAACATCTATAGAGGATTCTTCTGCTCCAGGGTCGTTGACGGAGCAACATGTTTGTTCATAAAGACCTTGGATGCACTCTATATATGTAAATTGATTTGATGCACTTAGCCGAAGTGACTTGTCATCTGCAGCGATGCATCATACGTATATGCGGCAAACGGCATCTTCCTCTGCTCCCTACTTTCAGCATAGATCAATTAGCCGTGGCTTTGAGAATGCTTTTGGGGATTGTTTTTCAAATGGTCAACATTTATCCAGCTTCCTTTTGATGGCTTTAAAACTTTTGTTTACGCAAAGCCTTTCAAAGCAGGGACCGTGAATCAGGTTATCGAGTTTAGTTGATGTTAAGCCCTGAAGAAAGAGCAGCGACTATGGCTAATTGGGTTGATTGGAGTGTAATTAAAAGCTATGGTCAATTCAATAACAAGGGAGCTTCAAAGTTTAAGAGGTTGGGGTATGAAGAACAAAGTGGAAACCATTTAAAACTCTATAGGTACTGATATCGGTGCTGGAGGGAGCTGTATGGAACTTTCCAAAACGGACTATTCAACCTGCCGTGCAGAGGTGTATGCTGGGATCTCTCTCAACTTGTTTTATTCCATTCTTCACACAGTTATTGCCACTTTTTGTTCTTGCAGAAACACGTACAACACTGACAGAGCCATCGAGAAAAAAGCAAAAATCCAAAAGTGTGAGTTATCCCCACCCGGGTGATTATCGTGTCTGCGCGATGGCAGATTTTCACCTGCATTCCTTTAAGTGCCGCCATTAGACCAGACATGTGAGTCTTAACAACCGTGTTCAAATTTAGCCTTCGCTTCCAAAGACAGACAGAAATGCAGGGATCTGAAATGAACAGAAAGTGTCTGGTCCAAGTCAAGTCAGGTGTACTGAGCGCCTTGAAAACAACATAGGTTGAGTCAGGGCAAAAAGAAAAGCAAGAGTGGATAAAAGATAAGATGTGTAATGTTAGAAAAACAATCTGTAGGAACAATCCGACAAAAAAAAAGGAATAGAATAAATTCTTCTTTAAGAAAAAATATTTCAGAAAATAACAAGAAGAAAGGTATAAGAAAAGTTCAAATAGGAACACAAGGCAAGAAATACAGCAGCCTCAACCTCTTTTAATGTTATAGGCTATAGTGCAGATGTACATTTACATATATTCATTATATTTATTTACATTTTAACAGGATCAGTAGGGTAGAAGTAAAAAATTAAATTAGATTAAAATATTTGATAAAATAAGATAAATTAAAATAAAGTTATCACCTCAGACACCAGCGAGATGCTCAGTGCAGTCATAGCCTGGTACTGTCTGATACTGATTAAATGCCTTGCTCAATTAGGGGGGTTTCACTCGATGACATGATCGAAGATTTGAGCTGGCAACTTTTGTCCTCCTCTGGCCTTCTGAATATTCATTCTTAAAAAATTCCCCCCCATTGACGTTTGCAGCCATAAATCTCCCTCTTTCACATTTGCTGAGGGCCATTTTCTCTCTGTCGCGCGATACACGATGGATAATCCCGCCTTTTTTGAAGTAAATCCCGCATTGTAGCCTGGCAACCCGACGACTGGAGTGCCTGTAAATCCTCGCTCCAGTGCGACTGGGGGGGATAAAAGACAATGGCCAGGTTTGATGTCAGTGGTTCCCCCGCTCGCTCAGTCAATGTCCCCCGGCCCAGATGACAGATGAAAGGCTGAGAGGCAGCGAGGAGCGTTTTTTTTAGCCAACGAAAGGATCCCTGTGCTTTCAGACTCCAGCAAACATCGATCTGTGCCACTGAGCGAACACCCCCCCCCGGCCTCCACAAATGGATCTGATCGAATGCACGGACCTGCATGTTTAATGCATGATTTCGTGCTGATCCTCCTGTTTGTCACCATTTTAGCTCGTGCCTTTTTTCATGCTCACAAGTTGTTTTCTGCATTCGTATGAGCCTGCACCCGTCTTAGATCGGCTGATGATGGTCTTCTGGTCGCTCTCTGAAGAAGAAATGTACAGTATCAAAGTACTGCGTTTAAATCCCTTCTGAAAACATTCATATAAAGCTTTCATCCTGATATACATTTCAATTTTTAATTCTGAATTTTATTTAATTTGACAATTTATCAAACACTTTTGTGAAGCAGAAAATTACTATAAAAATAAAGATTATTATTATTTATACCATCACTATTGTTGCAACTTTCTGCTGACGTTCAACAGTCTTATGGGTAGGAATGAATGGAAGGACATAGTTGCACACACTTCAGCAGGATATAGACCAGAATGCAATGCACCTGCACAACATGCATGAGAGTAAGTCTGTAAGAGTTGATGGTGGTTATTTGCAACGCGCCAGTAAAAGAGAATAAGTCAATGTAAGCCTCAAAACAACTGAATAAGTTTCCACAAATGGCTCATTAGGGAGTATTTAATGTGTTTGTGAGACTGTAAGGCTACATTAGCATTAACCGCTTTCATGAAGAAAAAAAAAGATTAAAACAGTGAGATGTGAACAAAAGATGAGAAAAGCTTGTGGGTACTTTTGAGCTTAGGATATTTGTTATGAAAAACCCACAGGTTATCTTGGGGTAAAATGCAGTAATTCATCATAAGATGCCAAAAACACAACAAATGTTACAAACCACTGACCAACACCAACACACTGCAACCCACTGCAGGAACATTATTTTGATCAATTTATAGACGTTGGATATCACCACGCAGTTAAATTGGGTCGCCACAAATTCCCTTTTGACAAAGTTCAAGAGTTCAGCCATACTCTGGAAATCTAAATGCAAATGTGTCACCGGGCCTGGAAATTAAAGGTTGGAATGGAAATCAGAAGGGAAACAGGGCTGCGATGAAAGCAGAGCGACACGGTGAAGTGAACCAGCCTCGCGGCCCTCCTGTGTGCTCACCTTTACTACACGGGGTTTGCGTGTCATCCTTCACGCTGGCTTCTCAGATAACAAGGTCCTACCCAGAGGGCAGCGGGACGCGTGGAAATGGAAATGAAAAAGTCTGAGGCTGAGAGCTGCGAGGACACGTTAGATATGTTTTTCAGCAACGATGCATGATATTGATAGCGGGGAGGACTGGGGGGGGGGGGCTGGATATTACAGGGGAAGGGTGCACAAAGGAGGACGTGGGTCACGGGCATATTTACATCAGGAGCGAGTCCCCTCTACGGCCGCCGCCATGTTTTTTACAGGAGCCCGGACTGGACAAGCCAAACACCTCTTGAGTTTTTATGACAACTGAAGGCCACCACAGGAGGGTGAGGGGTATTCAGCTGCAACACACAACTTCACCACTAGATGTCACTACATTCTACACGCTGAACCTTTAAGTTAGGACAGGTTACAACTGAACTGTACAATGCAGAAAGATGTAAACCATGACTGCTCCCCAAAAGTGAAGCCAAATCGTCTCGATCACCCCCTGGTGGCTGGCTGAAGTATGGTTCAATATTGTTGTCTGACATTGTGATTGACAGCTGAGATTGCCTCCCAATTGGTGAAGCACACGTATCAGCGCAACCTCTCAAAAGTAACAGATGGTGGCACCCGTGTCCCAGATTTTTTGGCTTCATTTTTGTACAACAGGAAGAAGTAGAGACGCGTTGTCCATCTTTATAAATGATGCATAGAATGTAAGGGAAGCCAAATCCTATTGATCGCCCCCTGGTAACAGTTCGTAACCCTGTTAGCAGATGGTGCGTTGACAAAACAAAAAAATCAAAGTACACGTCAAATAAATTGTTCTCAAAGATGGTTTCTGTCAGTGTAGGTAGATCTTATCACACTGATGTTTGTTCCAGTGTTCATGCTTCTGGCAATTTTGGCTTTAATTACTTGCTCAGTTGAGCGTATCGGCGCGATGTCGCAAGCACAAGACGGCAGCGTTCGTATTTGGGATATTTTTAGCTTTGTTTTTTGTACAGTGGGAGGAAGTGGAAAGTCTGGAAAACGAGTGGTGACGTTGATGTTACATTTCCACAGGCACTTTCAATGTGACTTGATACCAGGGAAAAAAGTCCACCCATGTTAGTCATCCCCTGAGTCACTGACTATATAAACACTGTGTTGTGTAACATACACATGTTACATACAATGTATGCATGTTTCTCCAGCTCTGGCTGCCGGTCCTGGAGTGAAATCATCGTCTTCTTCCTCCCTACTCTCCTTCAGGCGCTCGGACAATTTTTTTCCAGTGTGTGTTTGTGTGTGTGTGCAAAATCTGCATTAGAATGAACTGTTAACCAACCGCATCAATGTATCATGCAGGGGAAAATGCTGCTTTGTGCTGCTGTCACTCTTTCACGGTGAAGCAATGGCATCACATATTTCTAAAATGCAATGCGTTCATATCGCTCCTTACATTTCTTTTAATGAGCTGTCGTTGCTTTGCTTCCTCTACCAAAGTGCCCTCAAGCACGGCACCAGTGGAATCACCAGCCTCGGGTACAGGGATGGATCTGAGACCATGCAACCGCTGTGTCGGCATCGCTTCCTTACACAGTCTTAAATGCCCTTAAAATCTCAACTACATGTCAGCGATGGGGGGGAGGAAGAACTACATGTCTTCTTTTCTTCATCCTGTGGAGAAAGAAAAGAAAAAAACATCTGCAGATGAGGCGTTATGGCCTCCACAAAACCGCTCCGATGTGTTAATCCTATTCCTCGGCAGTGCTCTCTCCACAGGCGGCTCTACATTTCCTCGATTAACACCTCCTTCCTATTTTTGGGGCGCTCGGGGAGTCATTTGATGGTAACCACATTTGCTTAATTACATAAGAGAAACAAAAAGAAATACAGAGAGAGAGGGCGAGTCTGCGAGACAGACGGCTGCGCGGCTCTTCAGGTACGGAGACGAGGCTCTGACTCCGACTCCAGAACGCAATTAATGCTGGCCGAGCGCCACGGGCACTCCGGGCAGATGAGGACGATTGTTGTGGAGGCTGAAGCCGGTGGCGCCTGATGGTTCAACCTGCAGCCCTTCAAACACCAGAATTAAGCATGAAGAACACCTTGTGACGCTGCAGGGGCTCATTATCTCCTCATCTGTGACTTATCTGGTAATTAAGTGGTATAATTTGTCTCTCGGCCTCAACCTTCCTCGTCTGCTCCTGTTTCAGTTGGTGATTGGCTCTATTCCCCGGGATGACCCCTTACTCAAAAAGGAAATCTATGTTGTGAAGTGGGGTCAGCCTGCTCGACCAATCGTGAGTCAGACTCAGCTGTCAATCATGTTCAAAGTGCCCCCCCCCCCCCCCCCCCCCGTTTTGATTACATCACATAACTAATTAAAACCACTTGAACATCCACCAGTGTGATAACAACTACTTAAAATGACAGAAACCATCTTTAACTCTTATTTTGGTCCATGTCCCATCTGAGTCAGTCTCAGCTGTCAATCATGTTCAAGGTTCCACCCCCCCCCCCCCCCCCCCCCAGTTTTGATTACATCACATAACTAATTAAAACCACTTGAACATCCACCAGTGTGATAACTACTTAAAATGACAGAAACCATCTTTAACTCTTATTTTGGTCCATGTCCCATCTGCTAACGTGGAGGAGGCAGGTTTCCTGACCTGTACTGCAGCCAGCCAGCACAGTGTCTGGACATAACTGACGACATGTCTCAGATAATAACGACAGACTCATCGTCTCTATGTGTGTGTTTTGCAGCTGGACAGAGGTTAAAGAGGAGCGGGATATAGAGAAAGCAACAAATACACTTTAAAAACAAGAACATCAATTTGTCAGGACTTCTCGTAGATCCTGTAAACACATGACATTAAATTACAAGTATTAAAAGATTTAAATGAAAATTCTCCCTTCCAACAAACAAGAGGAAAAGTTACTGGTACCTGCTCCATCAGTCGGCTCCTGCAGCCAGTCTGAAAGACGACTGGACTTCTCGAATACATTATCTGTCTGCAGGCACACACACACACACACACACACATACACACACAATATACAGCATTCAGTCTGTCTTTTCCTGGAAGGATTTGCACACTCACATACACACACACATACAAATACACACACACACACACACACACACACACACACACACACACACACACACACACACAGTGAGCTTCAGCCAAGAAACAGAGTGAGTTGAGCATTTTTGCATCCATGCATCTTAAAAAGTTGCTGTAAAAATTTGGAACTCCTCTCTCAACAAAAAGAGGTTGCTCATAATTTAATTTCACAGTTGAAATGTGGCGGGTATGGCTGTGGCTCAGGAGATAGAGCGGGTTCGATCCCAGTCCCCCCCCCCCCCTTCTGCATATACCTCTGTCCTTCGGCAAGACACTGAAACCAAAAATTGCCCCTGAGTGTACTGTATGTGTGTGTGATTGGTGAAAGGCAAAACACATTTATAGCTCAGAATATGCTTCGAGGATTAGAAAATATATAAATTGCTTGTAAATACAACAGAGAAATTCTGGAATTGTTTGAATTGGAAAAACTTTGTGCACACATTACAGACATTCCATTCATACACTATCTGTCCACACACACACACACACACACACACACACACACACACACACACACACACACACACGTTGTTCCCAAAGGTGGTTTCCTCTTGTTTCAGCGCCATGTTCATCACTCCTCTCTGCCTGGCTACAACACACTTTCCACTTCATCACTGTCAGAGAACGTGCGTGTGTGAATATCTTAAACTGAGTGTGTGTGTGCTCTGCATGAGCACTCACCTACACGCCCCTGCCCATTTTAAGCAAAACCACTTGACATTAATTTCAATTACTGTTGCTTTCTTCTCAAGGTGCCAAGAAAGAAAGAAATGTAAACACCAGCAACCGGCGAAATCCAAACAGCCAGCGTTTCTCCTCCGAAGGCCACCGAGGGAAGCAAAACCCCTTCATACTCGTCCAGAGCCCGATTCCTTCTATTTTGAGTCGGCTCCACGTTTTTAATTTGGATTGATCACAGTGGCGTAGGTGTTGCAGCCGCCGCGATAATGAACGCTCTGGGAGAGAGAGAGAGAGAGAGAGAGAGCTGAAGCATTATTAATGAGACACTTAAAGGTGAAAGAAAAAGAGGAGGAGGAGGACAGGGGAGGAAAAGAGGCAGATAAATGAAGAGGGAGGAGGACAGGGGGATGAGGGAGGGTATTTTGGGGAAAGAAGCAGAAGCAGAAACCAGAGAGGAAAGAAAAAGGAAAATATGGGGTTTGAAGGGGGGAATGAAAAGAAATATAACAGATAAGATAGACGAGCCATTATTCAAGCAATCTGCAACAATTCCCGTGTGGACTCTTAATCTGTTAAACGAACGTAATATAACGTTTATTGAACTACCCCGAGAGTGAAAAGTAGTTCCCCAAATATTTACCATTATAAATATAGGCAAAGTCTTTATGCATTTAATGAAATTACCCTATTTCACGTACATTTTGCATACATGTGTCATGCATGCAATTATGTCCACCATAGTATATGGATGTTGTCTTCTTGTGGCACCAAACAAAATGGATGTGGCCCATGTGTTAAATGGCCCAAATGGCACAAAACAAATTGAGGGCCAGCTTTGGCACCTTTGGCTGACGTGCGGTATTGCCAAGGCTTACTTGTGGTACAGACATGGCAAACAGGAGCGAATCCCCCCCCCCCCCCACAAGTGCCATCATTCCGCATGCTGTGTGGGCCGGATGACAAAGTGACAGGAGATGAATACTTCATCTACGTCACAGTCACAGTCACACTTACATGTGTACATTCATAGGTTTCTGACAAAACATGTACTATAGGCTCTTCTATGTGAGTAATACTAGTTTAATAGTCCATCCATCGAAATTAGCAAATATCTGCAAATATCAATGTAATATAAAATGTTACATTGGGGACTTAAATTTAAGTTTGTTTGCTTAATTGTCAGGAGCCTATTTCCAACTCTATCTCCCTTAGTTGTTTTTTTGGTGTGGGCGGCCACAATAATCAACAAAAGATGGCGAAAAGAAAGTGTGAAATGATCCTTTCAGAAATCTCAGACTGATGTCGTAACCACGTCAGCTGCGACTGCGTGATCACAGGCTTGAATCTCTCCAAACACTGCTGTCATGATAAACTCAAGGCTCCGCTCGATTTACCTACAGGGACAAAAATAGCGCGAGGCCGGAAACGTTCAAAGTCTAAAGAAGAAAGGGACGGGAGGGAAGACAGAGATGGACGAAAGGAGACAAGGAAGAGAAAGTGAATAAAACAGGCACAAATATTTTTAGAAACGCAGAAAAGAGTCTATTACATAATAGATTAATTGCTTTACTACGTCACTTTTGCATATATTCAGTGTTGTGTTTTACGCAACTGAAATCTTTGCTCCTTCTCTGTGGACCACACATTCATTTACATGACCTTTCTTGTGATTTACTCAGGAAAACAACCAAATCTAGGCTTCGCTGTCTAAAAGAGAGGGCTAGAAAGAAAAAGAAGAGAGGGAGTCAAGTGATTTCTGTTGCTGTTTTTTAACAACTTTACCTGAGTAAGTGCTCATGCACGCACCAGGGTGTGTGTTCTGCAGAAGCTGGAGACACAACACTATTGATAAAAGTGACCCCGGTGGTGCTGCAGGTGTGTTCCTCATTAGTCTCTGCTCTGCTTTAAAAAGCCAAGGATTGATTATCGCTGCAACAGCTTCCCAACTGTGAGGTTTGTGTTATCGCTGCTGAACAAAGAAGAAAGAAACTCCCCTGAAAAGCTGGAGCCGAAGGCTGAGCATCGATTTTCCCCCTTTAGCCTGTATTGGTGGAGCCGCTCCCCCCTCGTCAAGCCAAACCATCGCCTTCAGGATTCATTTAAAGGTTCTGTGCACATCCTAAAAGGTGCACGGAGGAGAAAGGAGTTCCTCAGGGAACCGTCTTAAGGAACATTAAGAACAGCTTTGACTTATTAGGTTACCCTCAAATTCATTTTATTGGGAGATTTCGGTGTTTGAGCTAAACTTAAGCTAAATTAGGATTCAGCAATATATACAGACAAATTCACATTTTCTTTTTGTCTTGAGATGTAAAAATACTTTTATGGGGTTGGCCTCTTTTGCCACAATCAGCAAAGCAGCTGTTTCATCTTTTCGGTGAATACAAAAACCTTACAATAGCTTTAAAAAATTCAACTGAACACTCAATTATTCGAGCTTCATTTAAGCAAGACCCTGAACCTATCAGAGATGTTCACATGTACTTTTTTGGCACCCGTTTTTTAAATTGGGCGGCTGAGGTCTGACCCTTCAAAGATGAAGAGATCCTTCAAAAAGTTCTTTACAGAAACAAAACGACCCGGTCTCATTAAAAACTTCTAAACTTAAAATAGAAAACAGATTTTTATTTAATTCAGATTTTCAGAGCACGCTGTGAACAGACATCACGACAGCCGAGATTACCTTCACCAGACAGGCCAAGACAAAAGCGGCTCTTTCTGTCTTTGTGTGTGTGTGTGTGTGTGTGTGTGTGTGTGTGTGTGTGTGTGTGTGTGTGTGTGTGTGTGTGTGTGTGTGTGTGTGTGTGTGTGTGTGTGTGTACTGTATATGTGTATATGTCTCTACATATACATACACACCTGTCAGTGCCTCAACTGATCCTGCAACAAAAATAGTATCTCGAGGGAGCAGCAGTCGCATCTCGAACACCAGCAGCTATATATAATACACATCTTACTACAAGTGTGCAACAACTTCATTTTCGCTGCGTTTCATTGTTGACAGTATCATCTAGGAATGTGCCCTAAATGATATTTCTCCAATGTGTTTCACGTATTTTCCTCTATTTCATCATGCCACTGTCCTTGAAGCATTCTTACTTTCTTTTACATCATGCTGCCCCCTCCTCCTTCCGTCCTCCTTTTGCACATTCCTCACAAACCTGCAGGTGAAAATATGTCTTAAAAGAAACTCTCTTTACATACCTCTGCATTTTGCAGACACAATCCACCACAAGCATTTCATTCAAACCTGTCACCTCCCCCACCACCCCGGAGGTCTGTGGCCCCTTGGTTTGCGCGGCGGGAGTGCCCGACACCTTGGCGAGGGATTGCTGGTGGTCTGTAGTCGGCAGAGGGAGGGTGTCTCATTTCAAAGGCAGGAGAAGAGAACGATTCGTGGAGGACTTAAAGCCCTAAAGGCAGGCTGGCGCCTTTTATCATCTATCCCAGTCAGAGGGAGCACAAGGCTCCTGCAGCTGGAGCCACCCAGTGCAACGATTACTGCAGAGAAGCAATGGATGGACGGATGGACGGATGGACGGATGGACGGAAGGATGGATAGATGGATGGTTCCTCCAAATATCACAGATCAAATTTGGGGCCAAATTTTATGTGAGCATGTTTTTTTTCTCAAAACTAGTTTCATTTTAATTTAATGAATTCAAGTAAATTGGACCAAATTATTAAAATCAAATCAGGTTAAATTAAATTTATTTAATTAACTAAAATAAAATATACGTGGACTTTAGGCATTTTAACTGTGCTGAACTATTACAAACACAAAAAAAACTATACAGTTTACATGAGTTTAGAGGCCAAACTTTATATAAGCATGCTTAAATTGATTTAATTAAATAAAGTCAATCGTATAAAATTTATATAATTGAATCAGGTTAGATGAAATACGTTTTAATGAAATAAAATAAAATGGGCTTGTACTCTAGGCTTTTTCACAGTAAAGAACTTTTACATACACACAAAAAGACTACAGTAAATACGAGTTTAGAGTAAAGAAAAACTGCAAAAGCATCACATGTCACCTTTAACCTCTTCCATTTTGTGATTGCAGGGCATTATATGGCGCTTCCTCGCTTCAGCACAATACTGACATTTAATTCCAGGCATCCCTCAACTTTCCCTCTTTTTTTACGCTTTACAGCTCGTAGCCGCAGCGTTTTTTAATTAACACGTCATCTGTTTGTTGAAAACACAAACCCTGTCACATTTACTGGGGTAGGAAGTGCTATTAAGAACCGTGGACCAGCATGTGTGCTGGCACCTGTCCTGGTAGAATCTGTCTCGTCACAGAGCCAGCACACTGGACGTTTTACACGTCTGTGTGTGTGTGTGTGTGTGTGTGTGTGTGTGTGTGTGTGTGTGTGTGTGTGTGTGTGTGTGTGTGTGTGTGTGTGTGTCACCTCGCTCACTAGTGCAGATTTAAGTGATTCAGACTAACAGCAGGCCTTCCTCCAACGTCACCTGGCTTGAATTTAAAGATGTATGTCGCTGAACAGGGTTTCTTTCTTGGTGACGAGCTTCAGCCGTGGTTGTGTTTACAAGACAAGAGGTTATAAAACACTCTGAGCTCTTTAGGGCCGACTGGACGCTGCAGTGATTCGCTTTTCGGAAAGTGGTTGATAGAAACGGAAGCAAAACACTGGCATTGCTTTCAACCGCTGGAGAAACCGCTTGGTGATGATGTACTTGCTCGTTTCAGTAAGTAAGCAGCGTGCTAGGTACATACAGAAAGTTCCAAATTTCATCTTTAACTGTGGGCAAGCAAATGTATTTCTACCTCCAAGAGAGCTTTGATTTACACAAGCTGACAGACATTTTTTGGCAGTCGCTCCTTCACCAGAGAGTCACACATTCTGGACTCGCTGTGAACCAAACAAGACATTTAAAAAGTGGATCGCTTGGTGATATATTTCCGCTGGTTACGTAACTTTGTTTCACAAGTTTTGTCGAATCATTTCTGCACCTTACTTCTCTGATTCTTAATCATCCAGGAAGCAACTCTGCAGCACCTTGTAGAGTCGGTCATGCAAACGCACACGCACACAATCATGTGAGGTGAGATGTTATACAACACGAGGCTGAGCAGTCCTGGGAGTCAGATAACCAACAATGAACTGATGCTACAGACAAGATTTGTTACTATCAAATACTGCCTGTGTGTATATGTCAAGGTCTGCTGCATCCTTAACCTGTCGAACTAAAACACACTTTCTTTTACGTTGTTGTGGTTAGTATGTGTTCTCTTTGTGTTCGGAATGAATTAAACGTGACTTTTACAGTGGTAGCGACACCTGGTGGTGGTTGGGGTGGATGGCAGTCCCCACGAACCTAACAAAGGTTAAGGATAATAAAATATCGCAATGATTCTTATGCCTCTGCACAGACAACAGCCAGTGGCCGGAAGCCTAATTTTTTTCTTGTTTTCGGGTTGTTCATCTGTACAACTGAATGTACGTCCATCCCGATCTTGAACACGATATCTCAAAAAACCCTCCAAGGGGATCCTTTCAAATGTGTTACAAACGTTCAGTTGGACTCAGGGATGAACTGAGTTGAATTCCGTGGTCAAAGGCAATAGGTAAAAGAGAGGAGTGGTTTAAGTATGTTTCTGAGATGGAAAAAGCAACAAATTTGAAGGCTGTATTCAAGATGACGCCAAGATTTGTGGCCTGGACGTGGAGGTGAGGCGCTAGGGACCCTAAGTTATCAGGAAAAAGAAACCTGCAGTAGTATCAGGACATAAATTCCAGGAGACAGAGTTGCACATACTCTATAGAGCCCCGTGTTACACTGGGTTACATTACCTTCATTACCATGTACACACGCACCGTAGCTTACTATGACTCAACGCCACATACACTGTGCTGCTGCCCCAAATATTCACTCGAGCACCTAATGTGGATTAATCTGCTGCAGTAAAATAGTCCCGAGCAAATGCATGACTCGCTCTGTGTGATTTTGTTTTAAGAAATATTTGTATATTTGTAATATTTTTTTCTTTAATGAAACAATATGTGTGGCTGTTTTTAAAGATTTAAACCTTCTGTAGGAAACAGCAGGCTCCACGGAGAGTGGAGGCAGGCTGGAGTCGAGGAGTGTCAGAGAGAGGAAGGCGGAATGTAGCGTGCGGCAGTAAGCAGGTCTGACAGCGGCCCGTGTGAATAAATTATTCACGTGGCACATATTGTATCTGTATCCTTGACTTGTCTTGAGTAATTTCCTAAATGAATCAGAGCATATTATAACCCGTGAAACGATTTGCATCCTCTCGACTTCTGGGGGGGAAAACTGAGCCGTGACAAAAAAACGCGTGGAAACAGGTGATCGCGACATAAGTGTCTCCGTGTGTTGAAGAGATCATCGAAAAAGAAATTGCAAACGCCGAGCGGCCTTGAAAGAAAAACTCAAGGCGGTATATTGAGAGCTGGATTACTGGAAGTGAAGTACATTGTGTAATATCACCACATATGATTCATGTCGTATTTCTGTCGGCTCTCGGATTTCCGTCCGCCGCTTTATATTCTGCTGGAAACTCATCCAGCTCATTTTTCAATCCCCAACCTTGGAGCAGGAGAGGATGGTGATGGAGCCGCATGAAAACGGAACAGCGAAGAAATAAACATGCGATGCAAAGCAACAACACCAGGGTTTTACATGCATATCTATATATATGCTTGCTAGTATTGTTATATTATCTTTCCTGCTAGAGGAATAAAAGATCCATCCAAGTCATCATTTCCAGGAAATGAATGGCAACTGTTATTGATGTAATTGCGCTGTTACCTGCAAATGTCTATTATGTTAATGGTACTTTGTTTTTAGTGTCCTGTCTTTAGTGTTTTATTGATCGTGTGAGTCGTCTGCTTTTGATTTTAGAGGGTACCAGTGAGAGGATGCTACGACGACTACCACTTAAAAATTCGCATTGAAATGGAAAAATAAATTAAAGAATAACAAGTCTGTTTAAAATAATTGGATCCTCGAGCGTGATGACCCCTTAAGTGAACGCGATGAAGTAGTTTACACATGCAAACACATTACTACCGCTAATATTTTCAAGGGGTTTGAGTCCCAGAGCGTTCACACCTCCACACAAGATGGCCAGCCTCGTAGGAAGGCCGAGGAGGAGGAGGAGGAAGAGGAAGCTGCACTTTTCTTCCTTTCGGTGGCGGCGAGGCGAGGAGCAGATGGTGCGAGAGATTGGAAACATCGTCTGGAGTCGGCCAACCCTGGGCTAATGGCAAGCTGTGCTGGCAGCGCCGTGTGAGGGGTTGGAATTGTCTTACTGTGCAGAGCGGACTTGCTAAAGTTCATTACTGTACGTGTGTGTGCGTTTGAAGTGTGTGACTTTTTTTAAATTCGGCTACGTGTCCATGCGTGTGGCGCTTTTCAAAAGTTTGTCGTGCGAGTGACACTAATGAAGAGATAAACAGGGATGAGAGGCAGAGTGTCATCCTTAAGCCACGCTGACACTCCGACACTGCATTAATCATAATTTGCCGGATTCAATTGAGGCACCGAAAGCGACAGGGTGTTTCGACAGTAAACACGCCAGAGGAAGTCAACAAGAGTAAATGAGAGACAAACAGAGGTAGTTTATATGTCACTATTAAATTCTCCTCTGGTGACGCAGCCTCACAGGTTCACTAAACCCAGCAGACAACTTCAATGGAGCCAGTTTGTCATCCATTCATCCCTCGCTCCCTGCGCCGCCTCGCTTGTTTTCTGAGGGATTTGTGGGCTCAGCTCAGCTAACAGGGAAACAGTGAGACGGCGAGGGTCTGGTTCAAAAACCACTGAGACACTTTTTGGGAAGAACCACACTGCGTTAGAATACCATCCCCTTACTAGACTCTCACTCTTTATTCACGCTATCTGAGGATCGGCTGCCAAAACTCTCACAACCGTACACTGTCTATGAATACAGACGATATTGCAGCTCCCCAAAGGTGAAGCCAAAGCGTCAACTCACAGTTGGTTGAGCCTGTGTCTCGGTGTGACCTCGATACTGCGCAGACTCTCCGCTCCAATCGTGCAAGATGGTGGCGTCCGTGTGTCACAATCAAACTTTACCGTACAATATCAGATCCATCATGTCCCCACCTGACAGATGCGGAATGAAAATTGTTCATGTATTCTTTTGATTATTATTAAAAGGATTGTGGCTGCATCATGAGGCACAGACAGAGTTAGACAAAAAAAAAATGATTCTCTCCTTTAGTTGGACAACATGTGATACGTTATGACTGGTTTAAATAACTTGTAGACTGTGGCTAGAATCAAAAGTGAATGGATCACTGCACTTTATGATGATTTCAAATTTCCTTTACCATATGAAACAAATATGTTTTCTATATAAACGTCAGGTCGTGTCTACAGTCCAGTGTCTACAGAGTTACCTGGAAAAAGGCATTTTTGAACTATGCATGACGTCATTCTCTTACTTTTCACATGATCTGGAATGTTTTTCTGATCAATATAAGCTTTAGATTGTCTATTGCTAGCAAATGGGGTGTTGACCTTTACCTTTGACCTTTAACTAATAAGTGATATTCCCTTAAGTTCCCTGAGTTTGGTGAAAATCAAACTTCTGCCTCTGCTGACATGCAGGCCAATAAGTAATAATGGCAACTGGAGATGGGACCGTTTTGTGAAACTAGTTTGACGACATCTGCAAAGTGCTTCATGGCGCCGCAGCTGCTGGCATTCCTTATCCCAGCGGTCTATATCTAACCCTTCATCTCTTCATGTGTGTCACGCAGGTTGTGAAAGACCCGCATCCTATGAGCGGGTGGTGGTTCACCGGGGTTCACCGTGCCCGACGTGTGCGATTGCCAAGTCGCGGCAGGAACTCAAAGCACCGTGATTTATTCTCTGCGCGGTGACTGGATCTGTTGTGTATGGAAACGTTATGAGTGTTCCGGCCCCCGGCTTTGAGGAAACATTTGTTTTATTCGTAGCGTTTTCT